>NC_133781.1:0-67714 GCF_003597395.2 Chelonoidis abingdonii | reverse complement strand
AATAATGAAGGGAAGAGTATGCTTATAAATTTTGCAGATGACAGCAAGCTGGTAAGGTTGCAAGCACTTGAGAGGACATGATTAGAATTCAAAAGGACCTTGACAAAATTGGAAAATTAGTCTGAAAAGAACAAGATGAAATTCAGTAAAGATAAGTGCAAAGTACGTCACTTAGGAAGGAAAACAAAAGTTCCGCTACAAAGTGGGGACTAACTGGCTAGGATTAGTACTGTTGAAAAGAATCTGGGATTATAGGGATCACACACTGAATATGAGCCAACGATGTGATGCAGTTGTAAAATGGCTCATAACATTCTGATGTGTATTGACAGGAATGTTGTATGGAAGACATGGGAGATAATTGTCCTCCTCTACTCAGCATTGATGAGGCCTCAGATGCCTCACTTTAGGAAAGATGTGGAAAATTGGAGAGTGAGCAGAGGAGAGCAACCACAAATGATGAAAGGTTTAGAAACCTGATCTATGAAGAAAGGTTAAAAACACTGGGCATGTTTACTCTTGAGAAAAGAAGATCAAGGGGAGCTGAAAGAGGCTATGATCAACTGTTCTCTATGTCCACTGAAGATAGGAGAAGAAGCAATAGGTTTAAGCTGCAGGAAGGGAGCCTGAGGTTATATATTTGGAAGAACTTTCTAACAATATGGAGAAAGAATGAGGAGTACTTGTGTCATCTTAGAGACTAACAAATTTGGAACTCTTGAACATTTACTGTCTGTCAGAACACCGCTCCAAGGCACAATTGATTCCTCCCTTAGTACAGCTTACTCCCCTTTCTTATAGGAATTCTCTATATCTTTAGACTGTAAATGAGGAATTGATTAGGTGCCAGAAGATGGTGTCAAGTATATGAAGCATATTTCCTTAGTTTTGTAGAACCAATAAAATTCACTGTTGGAGCTTCCTCTGTCCAGCTCTTTGTCTGTTTGTCTTCAGCAAGTCAAAGGGGTCCAATTTTGGCATTTGCTGTTATTTTAAAGCTGGGAAATGAGACTGGTGGGGGTTTAACTAAGACACCAAAGCTTCAGCTGTGTGCAACAGTTTGGCAATTCAGGGCTAGAATGTTGGTCTCCAGGCTGCCAGTACCACACTTTCACTAGGAGACCAGCCTCATTTAGCAGAATCTGATACATAACATAGGGAAGTCTGTGAAATTCTGTTGAGATCTAATATCCCAGGGGTGATGGAAGATGAGATGCAGTACAAACAAAACCCTCATGCAGCCAATTTCAGCAGCAGTTCATTTACAAGGTAGGTAGGGGAAAAGCTAGTTGGATGATGATGGAAACAGATTCCTATCAATGTCAAAATCTACAAAATTTGCCTGAGTCTTTTAGGTTTTGAAGAGGCAGATTCTCATTTATGCTAACAACACTTCACACCACTCTGGCAGTAGAATGGGGGCTAATGTTGGAGTGAATTATACTGATTACACACATTGTAAGGCCCTTTACACTGCTACAATGGTGTAAAATGACTGTGGTGTAATGTGAACCTCGTGTAAAATATTTCTGTATTTGCTATATGTTTAGTTGCTGGGAAAGGAAGATACATCTTATGAATCACTATTTTCAGCACCCGTGCTACTGTGTATCATCCAAGAGAAAAGATTATGAATGAAAGGAGTTTGTATTGACAAGCTCTGTCAGAAGACATGGTAAGTTAATCCACCAGACAGCTAAAGCCCATCCTGGACTTACAGTTTAAAGTAACTGTACTTAGAAATAAGTTTGCCTTTCTTTGAATGTGAGCTACCTGAAAATTGCTGTTCAAAAAGTTTGCCTCATTGAGGAGTCAACACACCTTTACTGAAAGAATGAGTCTATCTTATTCCTCTTTCGTAATTTAGTATAAAGTTAGAATGAACAAAAGGAATTTTCTTTTTTGTAAATTGTAAAACTAATAGAGCCATTTGCGAAATTATTGTTTTACATCAAAATTTTTGACAAAAATGAAAATATTGTTTTTGTCCTATTTTTCTTTTAATTGGGGGGGTTTTTTGGTCAAAAAACAACAAACAATGACTTTTCAGTTTGCCAAAAGTGTTCAGGTTTAAGCAAAATATGTGTCTTTTTGCACCAGAAACAACTTCTTGTTGTTTTGTTTTCATGAAATCCTCAAGTTATCTTCTTTCTCCTTTCTTTTCCTATTTATTTTGCAACAATCTCAGTTTCTTCGTAAAGAGAGTTTCCACTGATAAATGTGTGGTGGAACTTTCAAGCAGCTCTAATACATTAACTGTGGAATTTTCGTGATAGTAACTTAACAGTGGCAAATAAGAAAATCTAGCTAGTAGCTAGATAGATCTATTTCTGAACACTGTACATTGCAGAGAAGTGTTAATATCAGTTCTTATGGTCTATCCTCAGCTGTCTCTGTGATTTGAACAGATCGCTTCAGATCCCTGCTTTTGGTTCCCCATCTGTAAAATGGTAACAATTATATGACTTGTCAACCATTCACTCCAAAGTGCTCAAATCAGGCCTATAGTTTGTAGTCACGTTGTGTGGATTAATAGTCATTCTTCACATTGCTATGCACATGAAAGAGCTGTAGAATGCTAAGTATTGTTATTTGCACATGAATAAATTCAAATTACAATGGAGCGTAGGCATTACAGCTGGGATTTTCAAGAAGCATAAGGGGTAGTCACCTAGCTTCTATTGCACTGACTCCCTCTAACCTGTTTGAAATATGAGGCTACAATAACTATCAGTCATTCTTTTTTCTATAAACTGATTTTTCCCTCAGTTCAGGAGAATATCCTCCGTACAATGCAGCAGAAGTACCTAGGTAGTAGTGAGTGAGTTATGGTTGTTTCTTAAGCATTTGGCATTGTGCTGTGTTTGGAACAGATTCCTAACCAGTTAGGCTATTGTTTTGCTAAGCCAGGCTGTAAGGTTTGACTGAAAGGTGAGCCCAGGGGAGATAGAAGAAGAGGAGGGTTTTCTATTAAAGGGAAACTGGGAAGCAATGTTACTGTATTTCTGGGAAGCTGTTCTTGTTGTTTGTCTCCACCTGTTTGTCTGGCTTGTCTTTTAGATTGAAAGCTTTTTGAGTAGGGACGGTGTTCTAAGCTATGTCTGTGCAGCACCCACCGCAATGGCCCACCCCTAGCTGGGACCTTAAGGTTCTACCTGAAGACATACAATAAATAATCAACATAATTCCTAATTTCCAATGTCAGTTCCTTGTTCCTGAGAATCTGGGGTGGCCTTTTCTAAAGGGCCTATTTCGAACTCTCTTGGAAAGGAAGAATTCCATTTTGTAAAAAAAAAATCTGAAGGTTTCAAATTTTGTTTTGGTCTGATATGGAGAGAACATGAGATGTTTCAACATGGAAGGCATTAAAAAGAGAAGATTAAGAAACCTACCACACAACAGCCAGGTGGTTCAGGCAGTCACCTGGGTCGTGGGAGATTCATATGGACATCCCAGCTGAGATTGATTCAGAGGAGGGTCTCAAACCTGGGCCTTGTATAGCCTAGGTAATTGCCCGTACTACTAGATTATACAGTTGGCCTTTTCTGTGTGTTTTCATGTTGTTCAGAAATTCCACCCTGGACCTAACAATGCATCCAGATGAAATTTTTGATGAAAGTGATATGTTTCTGTGAAAGATTTCAGTTTAAACAAAATGATATTTTTCAAAAGGGCTTAGGAAGAGAAGTCCTGTTGACTTTCAGTGGGACTTGTGCCTCTAGGTCACTTAGGTATTTTTAAAAGTCACAGGCTTTTTTTCTGAGCAGCAAGCAAGGTTATTTTCAAGGTGAGCCAAATCCTGAGGCTTTCTCACGGGTGGGTGAAGTGGGGTTGACAGGCTAGACCAGCAGTAGCAGAAAGATGCCTTTGGGTCAGCCACCCCACTGGCTGCTCATGGGCCTTAGAGGAATGAGGAGTGGAGCTCTTCTCTCTACTGAGGAGCCTGCAAGTTGCACAAGGACAGAACAGTGTTGAGTAGCACCTGCTTCCCTTCCCCTTTCTTATCTTTAACCTGGGTTTTAAGTATTACAGCTGGGATTTTTAAAAGAGCCCTAAAGTGACAAAATCCCTTCGAACTTCAGCCTGGAATCTTGTCCCTTGTATCTCACCAGTGAAGCTAGTTCAAGCAAGAGCCAGGTCTGCCAGGTGCAGTGTCAAATCCCACAATCCCACAGCTCAGAAAAATATCTTCAAAGTCTTTTAGGAGATGCGGGCAGAGGTTCAGGGCTGTGGATCTGCAGATAGATTATTGGTATTCTCAAAGGGTAGGATATAAGGTGCTGCTTATTTGCACATCAAAAAGAATATTCACCATATTTAAATGCCTTATGATTGATCCCTCATGGCTTGACAAATGAACCTCTTGGCTGGGGCAGAAATAGAAAACCAAACCAGCGGGCAGGAGTTCATCCTCCTGGGCTTTTTCAGCACTTGATATTTTTTGGATTTTCATTGTAGTGGTGTTTTCAGTTATGTACTTTCTAACAATTTGTAGGGAATGTGTCTGTCATGGCAATAATGTAGACCCACCCATTGCTGCACACCCTTATGTACTTCTTCCTCTGAAATATCTCCTTCATGGAGATATGGTAATTGCTGGCCTGTGTCCCCAAAGCCCTTGGTGTAATGTTTGGGAGAAACCAAACCATCTCTTTCACCTCCTACATCCTGCAGCTATATTTTGTATTCTTTCTGGGCTCTACAGAATGTTTCCTCCTGGGTGTCATGGCATATGATCGCTATTTGGCCATATGCCATACATTGTGCTACAGCTGTCTCAGGAACAGCACCTTTTCTGCTTAACTTACCCTCGGCTCTTGGCTGGTGGATTCCTGTCTGTCTCTGTGCTGGAATTTCTAATATCCGGGTTCTCCTTTTGTGGCCTTAACATTATCATTCTCTTCTTTATTGACATCGATTCCTGGATAACACTCTCCTGCACTGACACAAGACTTGTCAAGCTGACAACTTTCATCATCTCATTCAGTGTCCTCCATATCTCATGTGTGATAAGCAGCAAGAAACAGGAAATCATTGCCTGAAAACTCATGAAAATTAAGCAATTTGAGGGGTTGGAGAGGACACAATTTCCATGAAAATTTTTGTTTAGTTTAAAAGCCAATATTTTCTGTTGAAAACGAGTTTTGATGGGAAAATTTCAGCCAAAACTACTTGGCATCCAGAAATAATTGATCATTCAATTGCTTTCACTGAGAGTATAATCTAGTGCATAGGGCAGTGAACTGGGAGTTAGGACATGTGGATTGTTTTCCCACCTCTACCTTCAACTTACTGTGTGTGGCTTTGGTTGAATTACTTGACGTCTGTGTGCATTTGTTTCTCCATCCACCCTTTGTCTATTTAAAATGTAATCTCATTAGGGAAAGGTCTTTCTTTTACTCTGTTTCTACAGTACTCTGATGGCCCCCTGATCTCAGCTGAAGTCTCTAGGAGTTACTGAAATATAAATAGAGGAGAGATTCAGGAAGCTGGGGAGGATGACAGCTAGTATCTGAAAAAGAAAAATTGTAAGATTTTCAATAGCTGCTAGATGGATTGGCACCTAGTGGAATTTTAAGCAAGTTACATGAATAATAAATGTGTCAATAGCCTTAAAAAATAAATCTCACAGGAATGTTGGTGCTTCTCACCATACTTAGCAATCACCTGAACATTGTTGGAAGGTTAACAATTGTACTAGTGTTGAAACAAACTTGTGTCATTTTGCCGTAAGGTTCATATGAGTGTTTGGGTTTGTTGTTAGTGCACAGCAAGTTGGGCTGTCAGTCTACAGCACGCACCAGGGCTACGTCTACACTGCACAACGCTTTCAGCAGCATGTAGGGGTGATGTAGCTAAGCACCACAGTGAATAGGAAGCTGGGTCCACACTGCAGTATGTAGCTACATGTGGGAGTGAAAGACTCTGTCAGGGGGGAGATTTCAGAGTACTTCACTGTGTCAGGGAAAGGCTCCAGCAGTGGGGAGGCAGTGAGACACCACGCTGCTAAAGATGGCACTGTGGATGCGGGAGACACAGCTTTGAGGAGTAGAGAGCAGTGTAAGGTACCTACTTCCATAAATGTCCACAGGGTTCAGGCATGCTTTTCCTCTACTTGCCTAAGCAGTGCCTCACCATATACACAGCTACTTATACCCATGCTAGAAGGGTGAGCTGTGTATGTATCTATATGCCTGCAAAAGAATTGTCATGTGTTTACTCACTTGCCAAAGCAGTGTCTCACCATCTACACAAGTATTACCCATGCTAGGGAGGCCAGCTGTATATACACTTGTCATAATATTCTTTCCCCAATCTGAACCTTAGAGTCCAAAAAATGAGGTACTAGCATGAATTCCTCTAAGCTTAATTACCAGCTTAGATCTGATNACATGCTGAACCTCTGGGGCTTTTCAGTCCAAAGGAAGTCTCCTAACAGGGGAGTGATCTTACTCAGCAGGTCTCTGCCAGCTGCTCATTTCCTAATAAAGGAGGGACATTAGAGATAGTGACTTTAACAGCAGGTGTTGAGAGGGGCACTACAGGGACTGAAACACACCACACAACAATTCCCTTCACGGCCACCTGCTCAACAAGGCTAAGTGTGGCAACAAGGGAGGCCTACTGCATATTTTTAAACTTGGCCACCTTCCTCATAGCTAGAAAATACACCTCCACAGAGGCAGATTCTGGAGTCAAAATCTGCAACCCATGACCCAGGTTAAACCCTCAGAGCCCACAACAAACTGAGGTCTCTGGCCCCCTGTGCTGGCCCAGAGGACAGACAAAAGCCTGCTAAAACAAAAGAAATCCTAAAATTAAACCCACAACAATCACGAAACTAAACACACACACAATCACGAATTCTCCATTTACTCAACAGAAAGAGACACTGAGAGAACAGCAAAGCACATCAGTGCTCAGCCTCACTCCCACAATCTGCTGAGACAAAGAGAGATATTTTTGTGTGTATTACAGAAGAAAAGATCCATTTGACAGACAAGACTATGGAAAACAGTCTCAAAAAGCTGCAATATTAACCTGCTTTGAAAAGTGCTTTCAGATCCATGTATGTGTGTATAAAATCTATGACCCTTTCATTTAGAATTTTGCACCTGACACCAAAATGGGGGGACACAAGGAGTTGTTCCTTAGGGCTCATTTGCTTTTTACAGTTATCTGCCCATCATAGAAGGAGGTTACTAGAGTAAGGGCCTAAATGAATTCCGTGGGATTTAGGATGAAAAGTTTCAAAAGTGTGTTAGTGACGTAGGAGTCTAGGTCCTACTGAAAGTTGGTGGGACTCTTAAATCACTTACAGTCAGATTTTTTAATCTATTTAGGTGCCCAAGGGCAAAGTTTTAAAGATATTTAGGCACCTCGTGGGATTTTGAAAAACATTTAGTCTCTTAAAACTCATTTATTTCAAGAGATGTTAGGCACCAAGGTGTTTTTGAAAATTCCACCACATGTCTAAGTACCTTTAAAAATCTGGGGGGTTGACACTTTTGAAAATGTTGCCCAGACACCTAAGGGGTTGTTTTCCAAAGCTATTTAAGTGCCTAAAGACACCAAAGACATAGGCATCCAGGGTCAGATTTTTAAATGTATTTAAGTGCCTAACTCCCACTGGAAATTTCAAAAATATCTAAGCAGGTTAGCTGCTTACCTCCAATAGATGTCAATAAGTGTTAGTCACCTAACTTGCTTAGTCAGGTTTGGAAATTCCACCAGGCACCTAACTGCATGTTTAGGTGCCTAAATACCTTTGCAAATCTGGCCCTAACTGCATTAGACATCTTTGAAAATGCTAGCCAAACTTCTTCTCATCCTGCAGGGGATTTTGTGCCCTGTAGGCTGAACTCCTTTGATATTAACTGAGAAGTCATTCTTCCGCTCTACTCTGCACTGGTTAGGCCTCAACTGGAGTATTGTGTCCAGTTCTGGGCATGCATTTCAAGAAAGATGTGGAGAAATTGGAAAGGTCCAGAGAAGAGCAACAAGAATGATTAAAAGTCTTGAGAACATGACCTAAAGGAAGGCTGAAAGAATTGGGTTGTTTAGTTTGGAAAGAGAAGACTGAGAGGGGACATGATAAGTTTTCAGGTATCTAAAGGGTGTCATCAGGAGGGAGAAAACTTGTTCCCCTTAACCTCATAGATAGAACAAGAAGCAATGGGCTTAAACTGCAGCAAGGAGGTTTAGGTTGGACATTAGGTAAAAGTTCCTAATGTCAGGGGGTTAAACACTGGAATAAATTGCCTAGGGAGGTGTGGAATCTCCATCTTGGAGATATTTAAGAGTAGGTTAGATAATGTCTATCAGGATGGTCAGGACAGTATTTGGTCCTCCATGAGGGCAGGGACTGGACTCAAGACCTCTCGAGTCCCTTCCAGTCCCTAGAATCTATGAATCTATGAATAACTTTAGAAATATATATACACTCCCTTCCTATGGTACAGGTGATGTATAAGGCCCAAGCAATGGATTAGGGATAGCAGCTTCTGGAGCTTGCTCTAACTAAAGATCACTGCAATTAGCTATCAGTATTCTCACTGCTCCAGGGGGAATTGTTAGAAGAATGTTCAGAGATGAGGTTGCTACATGAAAAACAGCCTTCACTCAGAGCTACATATGAGTTGGGGGAAAGGAGGCGGCTGCTTTGTTTGTTTAGCAACCAGAAGTGGATTGTTTTGAGAGCAAACATGAATTTACAGCTACAGGGATTCACCTTGACAATTTCTAGCAGGTGATATGACAGGGAAAACTGTATTATTGGCATTCTTTTTATGTTATTAGCCTTCTTGTATAATAGACAAATCCACAATTCAGCCAATTTCTTCCCTTTTTTGTGTTTTATAAAGGTCCAGATGACCAATAATTTAATCCATTTCCTTTAGGTTTCTTCCTCCTTCTAGCATTATGCTGTAATTTACCAACAAGAATGGTCAGAAACTGAAAACACCAGCAGAAGGTAAATACAATTTTTTGCTCCTACCTACATAAGAATCTCCATGCTAGAAAAGATCAGTCCATCTATCTATAGTGCCTAGGCTTTTATACCAGTGTCAGCACTCTGGTCCCAGACCCTTACAATACATCTATGCCAGCAGGAAAGAAGTGTCTTTGCTTGTTTTGTATGTTGTTAATAGAAAAAACAATATTATTGAACTGAGGTCAGTCTGTAGGGTATGAGAAAGCTAAATGTTCCTTTTTTGTACCTGATCATCATTGGACTATCTAATGATACCCCATCTGCAATGGAGTTCATTGCCATGCACTTCAGAACTGAGCCTCTGTAAACTTGTCTACAGTAGAGCTTTGTTCGCAAAATTCCCCATCAGTGGCAGCAACAATGGGAGCTCTGAAGTAGAAACGGTGCCAGCAGCATTTTAATCACCCACGCTACCTGGAGTTGTTGTGATCAGGGTTGTTAAAACATTGGCAGCTGGTCTGAACAAGGGCTTTCAGCATGGCTGACACGGCTGGAGCTGAATGAATGCTGGGGAATGTTAAGAAGAACAATCTAATGTAGATTCATGTAGATACAGTCCCAAACTGGAGCTGTCCAGAACATTTTTGTTTACTTTTAATTCCTTGGGAAAAATGTGGATTAAAAATTAAAAACCAAACTTTTTTGAAACTGAAAATGATTTTTCTTTTGACTGAAAACTGCTGAAAACCAAAAATTGTTCAGCTGAGAACAATCAAAATCAAAATCAACACAATTCAAGGAAAGCAGACCCTTTCCTTTAAAATTTATGTTTAATCAAAAAATCATTTAAAAAAAAGGGTTTTTGATGGAGCACCATAAATACTCCTTCCCGCACAGTGTAATACCATGGAGGAAATGTATTTGTTATCAGAGCTAGGCAAAATTATCCGAACAAATACTTTATTCACCAAAAACTGCAGATTTGGGTTGATGGAAACAATACATGAATATGTGTCCACTTCCACAAATAGCTTTCACTGAAGCAAAGAAGTCCAAATGTTTTAGTAGTGTCAAAATGAAGCATTTTGTTTACTCCCAAAAAAATTGTTTCAACTTTTAGGCATTTTGACAAAGGCCAAAGCATTCACAAAAAGGTGGAGGGGGAGTAGGTGTTCATAGTGGAGTTGACTCCCTTATAAGCTTTAGCCCAGTTATTAGGGCACATTTCTACAATGTGGGAGACCACAGTATAAATCTTTTTTCCTCATCAGGCAGAGGGAAGAATTTTACCTGTGCCTCCCACAGCCCAGGTGAGTGTCCTAACCACTGAGCTATACTTTCAAGGGACGTCATGCCTTCTTTAGTCATTTTGTGAATTTAGTCCTCCTGCTCCTTCCTTTTGTCAAAATTCCTGAAATTCAAAACATTTAGGGGGGAGGAGAGGAAGGGGAGGCAGAAAATTAAACAAAATGTTTTATTTTCTTTCAATTCTTTTTTTTCCTATTCACCAATTTTTTTAAATGTCATTTCTCATTTGACCTGAAATGATTCTTTATATTATTTTTCAAAATTGCCAATGAACTGAAAAATCCATTATTCAACCAGATCTATTTGTTACTTCAGTTAATGTTTAGTATTCAACCTGTTTCTCACACAAGTAGACTTTAATCATGCATGGTGTTCATTTTATTTCAAAAGAACTATTATAGTTGTAAGCAGAGTCAGCATTAGCTCTACCCTGACATCTGGTGGTGAATTATGGTTAGTGTGGAAAAGAACTTCAGGGGCTGATCTTTGCGTAGGCACACCCACCCACCTAGCATGAGCCCATGGCAGCCCCAAATGGTCACTTTAACAGCTGTGGGATCCCCAATTTCTCTGTTATTGAGGCAGGAGGAATAAAGTGTTATTACCCTGATTATGTGAATGAAGGACTATGAAACTGTTTTATGACAGAGGTTCTCACCATCAACTTAGTTGCACTCGATAGACAAGGGACATGGGTTCCAAAATCCAGTGAATTGAGAGAGGCTGGGGATAGATATGTGTACTTGATGGTATAGGTTCCCTTTGAGACCCTGGAAAACCAATTGCATTTCTTTCTCTCTCCACTGTTGAATAATAGCGCTAATTTTGTTTCCATTAGGTGTCTAGCTAGAGGATGCTGAGCTGACTTCACTTTGGGCCAATGGTGTACCAGTAGTGGGGCTCTCCTGCTACAAGCTCAAATCACTAAGAGCTGAAATCACTAAAAGAGCTAAAATTACTGGGCTGAGATCACTGAGTGCTGTGTTAACTAGTGGGGGAGCCTAAAGATATCTTGCTAAGTGGCTGGCAGAGCAAAGAAGTTTGTGGGATGGTTGGAGCAACCTACGGAACAATGAGTGGAGCGGAACAGTTTGTGGAGACAGCTGGAGGGGCGGAGCTGTTTGTGATGAAGGCTGCAGCAGAACTCTGTGGAGAGGTGGGGAAGTTGGCCTCAGACCATGTAAGGTGCCCCTTAACACCCTGTGTGCCCCCCCATTTCTACCCAGGTGTGTGGAGGGTAAAACTCTGCACATAAACTTTTGAACTCTGGGGCAGCACTGACCAGGGACAGAGACTTTGGAGTTGTTGGACTTTGGGGTGATTGGACTTAAGACCCTGAGGGGAAAAGGACACTGCCAAAACTTACTTGGTGGTGGGTCTTTTGCTCATGGTTTGTTATGAATCCTGTTTGTGGTGTTTCCTCAACATGATGCCACATTGTTTCCCTCCTTTATTAAAAGGATTTTGCTACACTCAGACTCCGTGCTTGCAAGAGGGGAAGTATTGTCTCCTAGAGGCACCTGGGGGGTGGTGGTATGTAATTGTCCCAGGTCAATGAGTGGGGGCTCAAGCCGGTTTTGCATTCCATTATTGAAATGGAACCCCTGGATACTGAACCTGGCCCTTGTTGCTGCCAACTCAGAGGGGCAGAAGGGTTACATAGTGAATTAGGTTTAGCAAGATCAGACATGATGATATGAAAAATGAGAGCTGGTAGCCATTGTGATTTGGGGAGCATTCTAAAACATCTCTAAGGGTTTTACAGACCTGTTTTTGCATTTTATTATTGTGACAGGGTCAGACCAGATGGCTACAGGAGAGGGCATGAAGGAAAGTACATTAGCCTCAGCTGGTTGGGATCCTGGAAGTAGGTGAGCAGAGCCTGTTCACTGCTAAATGACCTCCCACAGCCTAAGTGGAGGATCCACAAGGTCTGGGATCTCAATTAATTAAAGAGGACAACTAAAGATATGACAGGGACAAGAGTGAGGTCACAGGGTTAAACAAAGGGGACCTGACAGAGACACTGAGCATAGAATATCAGAGCTGGAAGGGATCTCAGGAGGTATCTAGTCTAAACCCCTGCTCAAAGCAGGACCACTCCCCAACTAAATCATCCCAGCCAGGGCTTTGTCAAGCCTGACCTTAAAAACCTCTTAAGGAAAGAGATTCCAATACCTCCCTAGGTAACACATTCCAGTGCATCACCACCCTCCCAGTGAAAAAGTTTTTCCTAACATCCAACCTAAACCTCCCCCACTGCAACTTGAGACCATTACTCCTTGTTCTGTCATCTGCTACCACTGAGAACAGTCTAGAACCATCCTCTTTGGAAAGGGCACACTGTTGACTCATATCCAGCTTCTCGTCCACTTAGTAACCCCTAGGTCCTTTTCTGCAGAACTGCTGCCTAGCCATTGGTCCCTAGTCTGTAGCAGTGCATGGATTCTTCCGTCCTAAGTGCAGGACTCTGCACTTGTCCTTGTTGAACCTCATCAGATTTCTTTTTTGGCCCAATCCTCTAATTTGTCTAGGTCCCTCTGTATCCTATCCCTACCTCCAGCGTATCTACCACTCCTCCAGTTTAGTGTCATCTGCAAACTTGCCTGAGAGTGCAATCCACACCATCCTCCAGATCATTAATGAAGATATTGAACAAAACTGGCCCCCAGGACCGACCCTTGGGGCACTCCACTTGATACCAGCTGCCACTAGACATGGAGCCATTGATCACGTACCCGTGAGCCCGACGAATCTAGCCAGCTTTCTATCCACCTATAGTCCATTCATACCAGCCCATACTTTTTAACTTGCTGGCAAGAAATACTGTGGGAGACCTGTATCAAAATTTGCTAAAGTCAAGGAAAACAATCCACTGCTTTTCCCCTGAATCCCACAGAGCCAGTTATCTCCGTCATAGAAGGCAATTAGGTTAGTCAGGCATGACTTGCCATTGGTGAATCCATGTTTGCTGACTGGTTGCCTGATCACTTTCCTCTCCTCTAAGTGCTTCAGAATTGATTTCTGAGGACCTGCCTCCATGATTTTCCAGCGGTAACTGAGGTGAGGGCTGACTGGCCTGTAGTTCCCCAGATCCTCCTTCTTCTCTTCCCTTTTTTAAAGATGGGCACTACATTAGCCTTTTTCCAGCCATCTGGGACCTCCCCCGGTCGTCATGAGTTTTCAAAGATAATGGCCAATGGCTCTGCAATCACTTCTACCAACTCCTTTAGCACCCTTGGATGCAGCGCATCCGGCCCCATGAACTTGTGCTCGTCCAGTTTTTCTAAATAGTCCTGAACCACTTCTTTCTCCGCAGAGGGCTGCTCACCTTCTCCCCATACTGTGCTGCCCAGTGCAGCAGTCTGGGAGGTGACCTTGTTTGTGAAGACAGAGGCATAGCTTTTTCCACATCCTCTGTCACTAGGTTGCCTCCCTCATTCAGTAAGGGGCCCACACTTTCCTTGACCACCTTCTTGTTGCTAACATACCTGAAGAAACCTTCTTGCTACTTTTAACAGCCCTTGCTAGCTGCAACTCCAATTATGATTTGGCCTTCC
Source organism: Chelonoidis abingdonii (assembly GCF_003597395.2). NCBI lineage: Eukaryota > Metazoa > Chordata > Testudines > Testudinidae > Chelonoidis > Chelonoidis abingdonii. The sequence continues at coordinate 53,911 of NC_133781.1, read as the reverse complement.
TGATTTCACTCCTGCATGCCTGAACAATATTTTTATACTCCTCCCTGGTCATTTGTCTAGTCTTCCACTTCTTGTAAGCTTCTTTTTTGTGTTTAACAGCAGCAAGGATCTCACTGTTAAGCCAAGCTGGTTGCATGCCATATTTACTATTCTTTCTACACATCAGGATGTTTTTTTTCCGAGCAACCTCAGTAAGGATTCTTTAAAATACAGCCAGATCTCCTAGATTCCTTTCCCCCTCATGTTATTCTCTCAGGGGACCCTACCCATAAGTTCCCTGCTTTTCTGATGTTCAGGGTCCGTATTCTGCTGCTCTCCTTTCTTCCTTGCGTCAGGATCCTGAACTCAACTATCTCATGGTTACTGCAGTTTCCCATCCACTTTTTTGCTTCCCCTACTAATTCTTCCTGGTTTGTGAGCAGCAGATCACAAACCCACTGCTCCTCAAAGGTGTCAAGGGAGCCAGAGGATGCTGCCCAGAGGAACTCTGCCCAGATGCGTGAGACCAGATGCATGGGAGTGGAAATACGCCCCACAGTCACAGAGCACCCCCTCATCCAGCATCTTCCTCCTGGTGTTGTAGATGGCTACTTTGGCTAGGGCCAGGAGGAAGTTGACAAGGATGTCTCATGACTTAGTGGGGCCATGGATAGTGTGTGCAAATATAAACAAGTGTGGGGAGAAATGTGGTCAGAACCTCAGCAGGAGGTTCTGGAGGAGCCAGAATAGGGGCTGCAACCTGGCACACTCCAGATACACGTGCACCAGGGTCTCCTTCATGCCACAAAAGGGGCAGGTGTCTGAGATGTGGGTGAACTGCACCAAGAACATGCCTGTGCTCAGGGCTCCATGAAGGAGACACCAACAGATATCCCCAGTTGGCTTTGGGACCAGGATGGAGTATAGGCTGGCCCACCAGGTTCCTCACCCTCCAGAGGTAGCAGGAAGTCCCGCCACTTCGTGACAGGGCAGAACGTGAGGGTGAGGATGTGAAGGATGTGGAGCATAAGCGTGTACAGACGTTTCCTTGGCACGGTCTGGAAACAAGCCGGCTGCAATTTGTGCAGCCAGCTCACGGTGAAGGGCTGGAATGGCCGGGTGAGTCCCCGGGGTAGGGGCCTGATGAAAAGTTCCAGAGGGCCTGAAGGGACAATTAATAGTAGTATTTATGTATATCATGGCTGTGACTTCATGCCCTATTCAAAATCACAGCCATATTGTGCTTGCCAGGGCTTGCACACAGAGGATGAAATGATTCTGACTCAAAGGCATTACAGTCTAAAGACAGAAAGGAAACAAAAAGTGGAAAGAGAAACCGAGGGACAGAGAAGTGAGGTAATTTCCCCGGGCCACACAGTAGATACATGGCAGAGTGAGGTCACAAATCTACATCACCAATGCCCGATCCACTAGGCCTTGCTGCCTCAGGCTGGGAAGGAAGGAGAACAGAGCAGCTATACTATCTAAATGCAACTGCATGGCCGAATTGGGTCCCTGAGGAGAACTTAGCATGTATATTGAACTGGATTATTGATACGCAGTGAGAAAGAAGCAGCTACATTGTATAAAGGGGGAAAGAAATCAGCAGAACTTCTGGGGCTGCAAAGGGGCAGCCATACTATATAAAGACCTCTAGGTTGCTGCAGAAAACAAAGGATACAAAAGGAGCAGCAATAAGGGTAGATTCTCAGTTCTAGTAAGCTGATGTAGCTCTGTTACTTTCAGTGGGGCTACACCCATTTCCCGCAGCTGGGGTTCTGGGCCATTGACTCAAATGGAGCTATGGCTGATTCCCAGCAGCTGGGTCTGCCCCACTTATCCAGTGGAGCTACATCAATTTACACCAGAGCAGAATGTGGCCCACCGACTCCACTGGAACTACTTCAATTTAAACCAGATGGCAATCTGGTCCATTATCTTCAATGGAGAAACCTTATTTTACACCACCCGCCGTAGCAGCTAACCGCACCTGAGGAGCCCGCCCTAGCTCACCTCCGCTCCGCCTCCTCTGCTGAGCATGCCGGCACCGCTCTATTGCTCCTCCCCTCCCCAGCTTGCGGCACCGATTGGAGGAGACGTAGAGCAGGGGCTGTGTGCTCAGCAGAGGAGGTGGAGCGGAGGTGAGCTGGGCCATGGAAGGGTTCCCCTGTGCAACCCCCCGTTACTCCAGGAGGCCCTCCCCGCGCCCCCCCCCCCTGCTTTCCTCCACTCCACCTCTTGGCCTGAATGGGCTTTTAGGTCCTCCCAAGCACCAGGCGCCCTAGGCGGATGCCTAGTTCGCCTAGTGGTTGCACTGGCCCTGTGAAATCTTCCTTCTCTCTCTGTCTATTTTTTCCCAGTTGGCCAGTGCATTTGGCCAGGCCATGTATACCCCCCAGCTTGAATGCCCCATTGTTTGGCTGCTTGGACCCTTTCATCTTTAATGCTTTGTAATCACTGGTTTTGTGACTCTCCGTAGCCTGTGGGTGAGGATGCTGGAACTGTCTGGAACAAACTCAGCACATAAATCACATTTTGGAATAGCAATTAATAACTATTACACACACACACACCTCAACATTCATGACAGCAGAAATATGGGGGATTTTCTGTGGAAAACTTCAACTTTTTGTCTAGAAACTAAAAACAATTAAACTTTTTTTTTCCTTTTTTTTTTTTTTTTTTTTTTCTGTGGAAAACTTCAACTTTTTGTCTAGAAACTAAAAACAATTAAACTTTTTTTTTCCTTTTTTTTTTTTTTTTTCCAGTTTTGGACAAGCAAAAGCCAAAAATATTCATCAGAAAACCAAATATTTTTGGATAAAAACTGCTGAAAACCAAACTTTTTTATTGAAAACAAAAACAATAAATTGATATCTGGGTTTTCTACTTTCAGTCAAAAAATATCTTTGTATGTGCATACAACAGACCTGCTGGCTGATTTACACATTTCTCTGGAAGGTCTTAAGCCCGGAGGCAGACCTGACTAATTGTTTTCTGCTGGGAACCTGATTATAAGAATCTGCAGCTCTGTTGCAAAGCTCTTGAAGCAGGATTCAGCAACTGACATATTTTTGTTTTTTTTATCTTTCGAACAAGGTTCAGATGAGCCAGACTTTTTCATTAGACTGTGTAGCTTGGGTTAGCAGAATACGACCTGTCAGGGAACTGAAACTTTTAATTGATGCAACCACCTGTGTTTGCTCTTCCCCCCACAGATGCCTTTGTCCCAGGTAGCTCGGGGTTAATAATAAGAAAGGTCTAACCCACAACACTCATAGTGGACCACAAGGGTTTTTTTTTCCTGAAAAATATCCTCCCTACCCTTTACCCCAGGGAACCATTTATGTCCTTGGTCCTCAGGCTCTAATAGCTGTGGAACCACAGAACAGAACAAGGCAGACAGCAGGACCTGATACAGTGAGGCTATTGAGCTGGGCCCCATGTGGGTCTACATCTTGGGGCTCATAGGAGCAGGGTTCAAACTGAGATGTTGGAGTCAAGATTCAGTCGTGGCTCAAAGTCTCATCTTCCTCAAAGTTCAAGAGAGGGATAATGGAGTCCTGGGTTCTAGGTACATAACCCGTCCCCACGCAAGAGAAGCCCTATTTCTAAGCTCTTCCCCACTGACAATTCTGTGGCTCCGCAATTCCCACCACTGCAATGACTGAAAAGAGCCATAGACAGACAAAACCTTCATTGCAAGTGAAATCCACTTCCAGTGTGTGTAGAGCTTCCCGCTCTGTGCTCCATCCCTGGAGGATATGAACATGGTACAGGGAGTACTAAAGGGTGATGTCCCTTTAACTTCAGCTGGAGCAGCTCATGTGTTTACATCTGGAGGTTTCCTATTTCAGTCCTTAGTATGTCAACCAAGATGGTGGCCATCAAATAAGGACACTCAGGAGAGGGTGGAGATAGTTTCTGAGAAGGGAAGGATCTTCTCTCCAACTCTAAATAATACATCTGATTGATGTGAGTGAGGAGGAGGAGCTCCTTGGTTATACCTGAGTTTGACACCCCTTCTCTTTATGAAGAGGTGGATGCATCTTGGGAGCCCAGGCTGACCACATCTGTGTGTCAGTGAGGCGCGGGTCAGAGACAGTCACTCAGGTGGGACAGGCTCAAGCCATGTCAGCTTTGTAGGTCATACAGCAGTGCGAATAAGAAACATCTTAGTTTGGTGGCTGAACCGAAGGATTTTTTTTTTAAGTCTTAGATCAAACAGAAGGTTTTGCTTCACCCAAAATGCAATTTAACAAAGAAAATAAAATCTAAACAAACTTCAAAACCAAAAATCATTTCAAATAAACAAATCAAAATGTTTTGTTTAGAAAATGGCATTTTTTCCCAGCTTAAACAATTCAGTGAATTTAATACAAATTAGGAATGTTTTTTCACCACTTCAACATGCATTTTTTGGAAAAGGGAAGTTTTGCCTCAAAAATTGTGGCCAGCTTTATTCAGAACCAACTCCTTAAACCTCACCATGAGACCGCTAGATGTTTTAGACCAACAGCCATCATTTTAGAAATTATTGGTGAGAACTTCAGAACTGCTGGAGGGATTTGGATGCTCAGGTCCTATTACAATCAATATTATTTGGGTGCTGAACTCTCTGAGGCAGCTTTAAAAATCCCAAGCCAAAGATTTAATAAAGTTTCAACCGTTTGGTAACAATTTCAGTAGAGGCCTCTGTTCTCACTGCCCCTCTGCCATGCAAACCTGCAAGTCACTAAACTGAGTTTGGCTATTACATGTATTCAAGGCTAACCTCACCCCCTGATCTGGGCCAGGCAGGTGACTGGTTCAGAGAGGACTCTGCGCTGTACAGGATAGTTGCAGACTGTTGCACGGTTCAACACAAGTTAAACAGAGCTGAGCAGGGTGGGAAGTGCTGAAAATTTTGATCCTGCTTTAATAACAGGCTGCTTTATGGGTCCCCAAGTATCTCCATCCTAGCAGCAGGAGTGAGGCCTGGGACAGAAGCACAGAAATAAGCATCTCACATCAGCATGATGATGACCAGGGAAGCCAGGAACTAACAGATTATTGGACTCGCAACGAACACACAGACACAGAACAATGTAATAGATATAGAGACACTTTCAGTGTCTAGAAAACACACAGATCCTCTGCACATGGTGATCCTGGCTCCCAGCTGTGAGCTCAGCCCATGAAGACCCCCTGCCTTTCAGTCTTTGGTCTCACTTGAATTTCATGAAACAGCAGAAACTCCCAGAGAAGTTAACTTTTGCCTTTGAGCCTCCACTTCTGAGCCTGAACAGGGCTCCAGGAAGTGACTTGCCAACTGTCCTTAGAGAACAGAATGGATAAATCTTCTGCCCACAGCACCCACCCTTTGCTGCCAGAGACACCCAGAGTCAGCCAGGCAGCTCAAAGGCAGGGAGCAAGAGGTTTATGTTTATTGATATTCAGTCTCAGTGAGAACAATGAAAGGGATCTTCAGTAGCTGAGCATTTGGCATCCAGATACTACAGTGATTGGGGCATTAGCTGTAGACAGATAGATTAGACAGAAGCTTCAATGATAATTCCTTTTGCGACCAGCAGTATTCTGAAGTTGGAAATCAAACACAACATCAACTGGGTGAAAGCCACACTCCTCAGCACAGTAAGTTGACTGCTGTCATTAAATCCCTGAGGTTTTTAAGGGGTTGAATTTAACCATTTAAATGTGAATGGAAATGTCAGATTTTACTGTGAATTAAATCAGTCTCAAGGACTTCTTTTCCAGGGGTCCAGCTGATGAAGATGTCATCAATATATTGCAAGTAGAGTAGGGGCTTTAGGGGACGAGAGCTGAGGAAGTGTTGTTCTAAGTCAGCCATAAAAATGTACCCACATGGCACCGCAGTATGCCAACATTTTTATGGCTGACTTAAAACAATGCATCCTCAGCTTGTCCCAAATGCCCCTACTCTCTAAGGTGCCAAAAGTACTGCTCGGTTTTTTTTGTTGTTGTTTTTTTTGCTAATGCAAACTAATATGGCTACAACTCTGAAAAATATTCACAGAGTCATAGATTCCAAGGCCAGAAGGGAACATTGTGATTATCTAATGTGACCACTTGTATAACACAGGCCATAGAACTTCCCTAAAATAATTCCTAGAGCAGATCTTTTAAAAACATCCTATCTTGATTTAAAAATTGTCAGTGATGGAGAATCCACCACGACCCTTAGTAAATTGTTCCAATAGTTAGTTACTTTCACTCTTAAAAATGTACAGCTTATTTCCAGACTGAATTTTTCTATCTTCAGCTTCCAGCCATTGAATTGTATTATACCTTTCTCTGCTAGATTGCAGAGCCTATTATTAAATATTTTTCCCCATGTAGATACTTAGATACTGTAATCAAGTCAACCTTTAAGCTTCTCTTTGTTAAGATAAATAGATTGAGTTCTTTGAATCTATCTCTGTAAGGCATGTTTTCTAATCCTCTAATCATTCTTGTGGGTGTTCCCTGAATCTTCTTCAATTTATCAACATCCTTCTTCAAAAGTGGCACCAAAATCTAACACAATATTCTAGCACTAGTCACATCAGTGCCAAGATTCACTCAAGAGTTCTAAAGGAACACAAATATGAAATTGCAGAACTACTAACTGTGGTATATATCCTATTGCATAAGTCAGCCTCGGTACCAGATAACCGGAGGATGGTTAATGTAATGCCATTTTTTTTTAATAAGGCTCCACATGTGATTCTGACAATTAAAGACCAGTGAGCCTTACTTCAGTACCAGGCAATTTGGTTGAAATTGTAGTAAAGAACAGAATTATCAGACACATAGATGTACACATTGCACTGGGGAAGAGTCAATATGGCTTTTGTAAAGGACAGTCATGTCTGATCAATCTATTATAATTCTTTGAGTGTGTCAACAAATATGTGAACAAGGTGATCCAGTCAATATAGTGTACTTGGATTTTCAGAAAGCCTTTGACAAGGTCCCTTTATGCAACGTAGGCAGACATGGTATAAGAAGGAAGGTCCTCTCATGGATCAGTAACTGGATAAAAGATAGAAAATAAAAGGTAAGAATATAATGTTAGTTTTCACAGTAGAGTGAGGTGAATAGAGGGGTTCCCCAGTGATTTGTACTGGGACCAGTGCTGTTCAACATATTCATAAATGATCCAGAAAAAGGGATAAGCAGTTATGTCGCAAAGTTTGCAGACGATAGAAAATTACTCAAGATCATTAAATACAAAGCAGACTGCGAAGTGTTACAAAGGGGACTCACAAAATGTGATGACCAGTCAGCTTAACTTCAGAATCCAGAAAGATAATGAAGCAAATAAATAAGCACTCAATTTGCAAACATCAGAAGATAATAAGATAATAAGGTAATAAGTTACAGTGAGCATGAAATTTGTCAAGAAAAAAATAGTGTCGAACCAACCTGATAACTTTCTTGGACAGGGTAACAAGCTCACATGATTGTCTCATAAACAAACTATGGAAATTCAACCTAGATGGAGCTACTATAAGATAGGTGCAGAACCTGTTGGAAAACCATTCCTAGAAAGTAATTATCAGTGGTTCACAATCATGCTGGAAGAGGATATCGGGTGAGGTCCCATAGGGATCAGTTCTGGGTCTGGCTCTATTCAATATCTTTATCAATGATTTAGATAATGGCATAGAGAGGACACTTATAAAGTTTGCAGGAGATATCATGTTGGGAGGGGTTGAAAATACTTTGGAGGATAGGATTATAATTTAAAATGATCTGGACAAACTTGAAAAATGGTCTGAAGTAAATAGGATGAAATTTAATAAGGATAAATGCAAAGTATTCCTCTTGGAAAGGAACAATCAGTTGCACACATAGAAAACGGGAAGAGACTGCCTAGGAAGGAGTACTGCAGAAAGAGATCTGCAGGTCATAGTGGATCGCAAGCTAAATATGAGTTAACGGTGTAACACTGTTGCAAAAAAAGCAAACCTCGTTCTGGGACGTATTATCAGGAGTGATATAAGCAAGACACGAGAAGTAATTCTTCTGCTCTACTCTGTGCTGATTAGGCCTCAACTGGAGTATTGCTTCCAGTTCTGGGCACCACATTTCAGAAAGGATGTGGACAAATTGAAGAAAGTCCAGAAAAGAGCAACAAATATTATGAAAGGTCTAGAAAGCATGACCTGTGAAGGAATATTGAAAAAAAATTGATTTGTTTAGTCTGGGGAAGAGAAGATTGAGAAGGGACATAGTTTTCAAGTACATAAAAGGTTGTTACAAGGAGGAGGGAGAAAAATTGTTGTTCTTTACCTCTCAGATAGGACAAGAAGCAATGAGTTTAAATTGCAGCAGGGGCGGATTAGGTTAGACATTAGGAAAAACTTCCTAACTGTCAGGGTAGTTAAGCACTGAAATAAATTGTGTAGGGAGGTTGTGGAATCTACATCATTGGAGATTTTTAAAGATCAGGTTAGAGAAACACCTGTCAGGGATATTCTAGATAATACATGAGTGCAGGGGATGGGACTGGATGACCTCTCAAGGTCCCCTCCAGTCCTACGATTCTATGACTTTGGCAAGAAAATGGCAGATTAAATTCAATGTTAAGAAATGCAGAGTAATGCACACTGGAAAACATAATTCCATCTATTCATACAAAATGATGGGGTTTAAATAAGCTGTTATCATTCAAAAATAATAATCTTAAAGTCATTGTGGATAGTTCTCTGAAAACATCTGCTCAATGTGCAGCAGCAGACATAAACGCTAACAGAATGTTAGGAACCATTAGGAAAGGGATAGATAATAAATTAGAAAATATCTTAATGCCATTATATAAATCCATGATCTACCCACACCTTGAGTACTCTGTGCAGTTCTGCTCACTCTATCTCAGAAAAGATATATCAGAATGGGAAAAACTACGGAGAAGGGCAACAAAAATTATGAGGTTTGTGAAACAGTTTCCATATGGGGAGAGATTCAAAAGATTAGACCTGTTGAGCTTTGAAAAGAGATAAATAGGGGAGGGGTTTGATAGAGGTCTATAAAATCATGGATGATGGGAAATATTATTTACCCCTTCAGAGAACACAAGAACCAGGGGTCACCTAATGAACTTAATAGGCAGCGGGTTTAAAATAAAAAGAAGTACTTCTTCACACAACAGAAACCTTGTGGAACCTGTTGCTGTGGATGTTGTGAAGGCCAGAAGTATAATCAAATTAAAAAAAGAACTAGCTAAATTCAGGGAGGATAGGTCCACCAATGGCTATTAGTGAAGATGGTCATGATTAACCCTATACTCTGGGTGTCCCTAAGCTTCTGACTCTGCCCTGTTCTGTTCATTCCCTCTGAAGCATCTGGCACCGGCCACTGTCAGATGACAGGATACTGAGCTAGATGGACCATTGCTCTGACACAGTGTGGCCATTCTTATGTTCTTATGTTCAAATACACAGGTAAAATAACTTCTCTGCTCCTACTCAAGATTCCTCTCTTTATTCATCCCAGGATCACATTAGCTTTCTTGGCCACAGCATCACACTGGGAGCTCATGTTCAACTGATTTATTCATCATAACCCTGAAATATTTTTAGAGTCACTGCTTCCTAGGACATATTTTCCCATCCTATAAGCATGGCCTATGCTCTTTATTCCTAGATGTATTTATTTACATTTAGCCATATTAAAGCACATATTAATTGCTTGCACCCACTTTACGAAGTGATCCAGATCTTATCGTATCTCACCTTTGTTTAAATTTATCAGAGTTAGCCCAGCTTGGAAATGGTGAGAGCCATAACCACCATCCAATAACATTATTCTTGCCCTCTGTGTATCTGGCCCAATTCACACTCTGAGTGAGATCTTTAACCACTGGGCTAAACACCATGTAGGGATCACTGTCTACATTTGTGCAGGGTGGGTTCAGGCATGCCCTGACAGCACCTACTGGATTGGGCCCCGCAGGTGAGATAGGCAGAGAAACACCTAGTTTGAGGTCCTACTGGATCTGAGATGTAAACCTGGATGCCGAGACTGAGGCAACTTCTTGGCCTGCTCACCAGGTTTTTAGATGCTCAGAGGACTTTACCAGTGGAAAGTTAGGCACCTAGGCCCAGATGTTTAAAGGTATTTAGGTGACCAATGAAATTTTAAAATGCACCTGATAGCCTAACACACATTGAAATCAATGAATTTTACACACCTAGAGACTTTTGAAAATCCCACCCAGTTCCTAAATATATTTAACAATCTGGCCCCTGACCCCGATGGACTGTAGCCATCTACGAGGTAAGAGAGCAGCTGAATGGGGTTTTTGTGATTTCCAGTAGGGCTCAAATACTGGACTGAACTGCCTAAAATGGCATTTAGGGGTCTAAGACCCTTTGTGAGACAAGGCCTTAAGAACATAAGACTGGCCATACTGGGTCAGACCAATGATCAGTCTAGCTCAGTCTCCTGTCTTCTGACTGTAGCCTATGCCAGGTGCTTCAAAGTGAATGAACAGAACAGGCGATCATCAGATGATCCATCCCCTGTCATCCACTCCCAGCTTCTTACTCAGTAAAATAACCAGAGGGTGCTTAAAATAAACACAAGCAGTAGGTCTGTTGTATAAGAAGCTACCAATAAAGTAGAGCCCCATGAACCTGCATTGTAAACATTGTAATTACATGGTGATGGCGAAGAAAGGGAAGGATCTTATTTTCCTGTGCTGCCACATGTGTCCTGCAGAGTAATAAATAAAACCAGTCTCCATCTATCTTCTGTTTCTCCTTCTATAACCATTGTCCATTGGCCTTCCCTCTGCAGTGTACATCTACAGAAGAAATGTCCAACCAAACCATCGTGACTGAGTTCCTTCTCCTGGGAATCTCTGACATGCAGGAAAAGCAGATTTTACACTTCCTGATGTTTCTAGTGATTTACCTGGCAGCCATGGTGGGGAATCTTCTCATCATCACCATCATAGCCCTCAATCTGCACCTTCACACCCCCATGTACTTTCTCCTGGGCAACTTATCCTTCCTAGACCTCTGCTACATCTCAGTCACGGTCCCCAAGTCCATGGCTGACTCCCTAACCAACAACAGACTCATCTCTTTCTCTGGATATGTCACCTAAGTCTTTCTGGTTATAACTTTTACAGCAGCAGAACTGGCCTTCCTCACAGTGATGGGGTATGACCACTACATTGCAATCTGCCGACCTCTGCATTACAAGGTGACTATGAACAGAGGTGCATGTGCCCAGCTGGCAGTTGGTTCATGGATCAGCAGCATGATGAGCTCTGTATTACACACAACTAATGCCTTTAGGTTACATTTCTGCAAGTCCAATGTTATCGCTCAGTTTTTCTGTGATATCCCACAGTTGCTAAAGATCTCTTGCTCTGATACATATTGTAATGTAATTATCTTGATTGTCCTTGTGTCTCTTGTAGATGTGGTCTGCTTTGCAGTGATAATTGTGTCCTACATTCACATCTTCTCCACGGTGATGAGAATCCCCTCTGAGCAGGGCAGGTACAAAGCCTTCTCCACCTGCATCCCACACCTGATTGTTTTTTGTTTATTTCTCAGTACAGTATCATTTACATACATGAGGCCCAGGTCAATGTCTTCAACATCTCTAGACCTGATGGCTGCTGTGTTGTATTGTGGTGCCACCACTAATGAATCCAATCATTTACAGTCTAAGAAACAAAGAGATAAAAGGGTCTGTATGGAAAATGATAGGCAGGAGATTTTTTTTCTCAAGAGAAATAAACTCCTCACACTGAAGTCTTAGGGCTGGTCTACACTACTGGGGGAAATCGATCTTAGATATGCAACTTGAATAACGTAGCTGAAGTCGAATATCTAAGATCGGATTACTCACCCGTCTTCACTGCGCGGGATCGATGTCCGCGGCTCCCCATGTCGATTCTGGAACTCCGTTGGGGTTCGTGGAGTTCCGGAATCGATTTTAACCCGCCGATATGGCAGGTAGTCTAGATGTAGCCTTAGTGTCCACCTGGAGTTAAATATTCTCATCCTCCACTTTATGTAATGGGTCAGGCTGACTTTGTTTGAGGACCAGCCTATGTTCGTGTTAGGATCAGAACCTGAGCTTTTACATTTTCTGATTTTGACTGAGATTTTTAAAAATCTGAAAGAAATATAGTAAAAAAATTAAAGCATCTAAGTTCCTCAGGAACCAAAGTCCCATTTTCAAGCAATACTCAGGCACTTCTGAAAGTTTTATTCTTAGGTGCTCAAATCGCAAAGAATTTTCAATAAAATGTGAGAATCTTATTATATTTTTACCCCTTTGAAAACCTCAGGAAGAGCTAATTGCAATTTTTCAATTTTTGAGTTTGAAATATCCCCTTAAAATGAACTTTTTTATTTCAAAATGTCATTTCCAAATGTTAAAAAATTGAAAAATATTGAATGGTCATTTTGACTTAAAATGCCATTTTAATGTTATTTTAAGTCAAACCGACAATTCATAATGATTATTTTCATTGTTGTTTTGTAGCCATTTTGGTCCCAGGATATGAAAGAGACAAGGTGGGTGAAGTAATACCTTTTATTGGATCAACGTCTACTGGTGGAAAAGACAAGTTTCCAAGTTATCTGAAGAACTGTGTCGCTTAAAAGCTTGTCTCTTTCACCAACAGAAGTTGGTCTAATTCATAATGACATTTTTCATTTCCAGTTGACATTTCTAAATGAAAGAATTTTCATTGGAACATCAACGCATTTCATTTTGGTAAAAAAAAAAAAAGAGAGAGAAAAAATCAGTAATTTTCCCAAAATTTTTAATGTGTCTATTTTCACCCCATCTAAGTTGAAAACAAACATCAAAATACCAGAATTTCTCACAGAAGTTTCTGTTTTACAATGAGCTGTAAACCCCAGGCTTTTACACTAACAACATTTTCACTGTGACATTACAAGGACCGGGCTGCTGACCTCTCCACACCTCAGGAGAAAGGTCGAAGGAGGGAAAAGGGTCCAGTGAGGACAACCTGGCTGAGGCCTGCAGCTCGCCTTATTTACACCCCTGCTCCAGCTCCAGCTCCTCCACACCCCCCACAGGGGAGGTAGGTGCTTGTCTACCAATCTCCCCAGTCTATCCCTTGAGCAATGTGTCTCTTTTGACTCGGGGTGCCCAGAAAATGCGTTTGTTTTCCATAGAAAATTTTGACTTTATGACAAACAACTATCCTTCTCCAAACTTTCAGCTGAAACTGTAAATTTCTGTTCAGAAATACCACTGCCATGTCTCATGGGAGTTGCAGTTCATGCGCCTCAAACTCTCGTTCTCTATGGGACAGGTTCCATGACTGGATAATATCTGCACCAAGGGATTCCTTCTTCCTAAGCCACTGTGGTGCATCATGGGAGTGTCACAGCTGCAATGCATTATGGGGGTATGTAGTCTGGCCAGAGAGTCCAGTCCGTAAAGGAGAATGTGACCATGAGGCAACCAAACCACAGCTCCCATGAGACACTGAAGTGGCATTTTCAAGTAGACAGATTCACTTTTCACCTTAAAGTTTTCAGACAAACAATGTTGGGCTTTGGGGTGTTGTTTTTCCAGAGATAACAGACATTTTTTTTGCAAAAATATCCATGTAGTTGAAAACTGAATTTTCCATTGAAAAACAGATGTGACAAAAAAAAAAATTCAACCAGTTTTACTTGTGACAGCAGCACAGAGAGACATTGACCAGAAAGTTTGGTGCTCCATTTTCTGCCCTCAGCTAGAATAACCATCGGAAGGCATTAATCCTCTCCCTCATCCATGCAGCCAGAGGAGATTGGGGATTATGAAAACAAAACTCACTGGTTTCTTCTCTTGCTGATGTTCAGACAGGAGCCATGGATGTTGGAGAATGGATTCTATCACCTACAAAATTGGTTCCTGCAGCCCAGGACTGGCAGACATTGGCAAGAAGCAGGATGTGGAGGAAGTGCATCTAGCCACAATCTCTGCTTCTACATGTTCTTTTGAAAAATAGACTTTAGGCTGAGGTTTTCAAAGGTTCCTAAAGGATTTAGGCACTCACCTCCCACAGTGTTTCAGTGGGAGTTGTGCACTTCTGACTCCTTTAGGAACCTTTGACAATTACGGCTTTCTGCTTCTTGGGCTTCTGATTTGGCTTTATGAAGAATAAGGAAAACAGAACAGGCAGGGGAGGGGGCATGGAAGAAAGACCTTTCTCCTCAAAAGCAGGTCATTCAGTGTTATCAACGTATAGTCTGCAGCCTATAAAATGTCTTGTTCCAGCCCTGAATGTACAATATGCTGCATACAATTTCCTCCATAAGCCCACAGAGCCAAATCCATTCCTGTTGCAACTCCCTGGAATTCAGTGGACTCTCACCAGATGAATTTGGCCAAATGTCAAGTGTTTTTCTACTGAATCCTCTGCAATGCCCACTGAGGATAATCACAGCTCTGTGCTCCCAATGGGTGCTGTGCCCGGGGAATTCTCCACATGGTCTGCATGTTCTACTTCCTATAGACACCTGAATCCCTGGGCTGACGGTACAGCCTTTGCACACTCTGCAGAATTTAAACACGGGGACACGAATGGGAAGAGATTGTGCCTGAAAAAGTGTCCTGAGGAAAGATGACATGTCCTGATAGAAACCTCCACTGGGTAATGGAGGAGATGAGGAGTCCATTGTGGAAAACTGTCTAAAGTTTTAATATTTAGACACCTAAATATTCAACTAGGTTCCTAGTGGGGTCCTCAAATGTGTTTAACTCCCATTGATTTCATGATTTCCACTCATCTGAGCTGTCACTAATTATCTCTAACTGGGAAGTCTTCTGAAGGACCAGTCAGAGAGCTCCAACCTGTAATGCCCATCTGAACAGTACAAAGAGGAGTTCAGTCTCCAGAACACGTTCATGACCTGCATCTCCACAGAGATTGTCCCAACCAGTAATGTGGACATTATCTGCCCATCCAGCTTGTGGTGTGTTTTGTAGTGACAGGGCAGATCCAGGACCAAAGATCCAAAAGTTCCTTTCTTAAATGTTGAGGAATTTGGGATCCTGGTGTGGATTAGAGTCTTGGTTTGGGCCCATTTCTGCTTTTCTGTCATGTGGATAATTCCTGCTAAGGGAAATGTTTCATCTCTCAGCCCGAGTACGCCCAGATGCTATACCTCAGGTATACCCCAATCTTCTTCCCACTGGAGTACATTGGCTCTCCATGAGTTCTGGGTACAGCTGGTTGGGAATTCTCAACTGGAACAATTTTCTAATGTAAAATTCCCTTCACACAATCAAAATTTTCCATGAGAATATTGAGGTGTTCCTCTGTGCTGAAGGAGCCTGCAAGAGCTCTGCTTCATTCTGTGTCCTGTTCCAGCTGTCTGAGCATAACAACAAGAGCTTCTCAATGTGCCCCTTCTTCCCAAATTCTCCATGTGGGAAGCTCAGCCCTTATAGGCCGTGTCCCCAATACCCTCAAAAAATGTCAAAATGGGAAAATACAATTGATTTTCTATCAGGAAAATTGCAATGACAGCTCCCTCCCTGCCTGCCTGAAAGTACTTGCCGATGTTCACATTTACCCTGTAGCCAGAAAGTGAAATTAGCAAGAACCTTCCAGGTGGGCTGCTGGAGGCTGAGCTCCCTGGTTCTCTGCCTCTGCCCAGCCAGGCAGCTGGGCAGTGTATGTTTGTGCCACTGAATGGCCACGTGGCCGTTTGTGTGGGAGTGAGGATAGCCAGTGGGGCCATACAGAGAACAGGCTACAGTGCAGTAGATGCAACTGATCTGCCGCAGATGTTCCAGTCCCTGTTATGGGCAGGTTTGAGCGGTCACATGGATCAGCACTAGACAAGAGGAGATGAGCAGCATAGGGAAAGTGAGAAGCCCTGATCCTATAGTAACAGGAGGCTTCAGCCCTATAGCTACTCCTGCACAGCAGCATGAGTGAGATAGAAGAACTAAGAGTCTCCAGATCATGGTCCAAGCCAGGATCAGGTTTAAGCCGCATCTCCTTAGACACGTCCATCCCCTGCCTTTACCCCTCTGTTATTTTGCACACGTATGAGTGAAGCAGCTATGGGACCGGTGCTTGTTGTATGGTAGATACACCAGAGATCATGAATGTGGAGTACAGGCCACATGCACAGGGGAGATCTTCAGAAAACGAAGGGTGCCCTCACTCAATATGTAGGGAAAATGTGTGTCTTCTCCGCATGTCTGGGGTTAGCACCTAGGGATCCTTCCTCCAACCACTGAATTCAGCTCACTCAGCCTTGCTGCTTCTTCATCTCTTTTCTTCCTTTAGTTTGCCAACACTGCAGAAAGGCACAGGTAGGGAAGCCTGGGTCTGAGCTGGGCAGGGCTCCAGGGGGTGAGTCCTGGAAGCCCCCAGAAAATGGATGTGGTTACATCTTCTTCTTCCTGGAAGTGAAATGCAAAGTCCGCTGCACACAGCCCAGCTGCAGAGACCAGTGTGTCAGAGTTAGGGTGACCAGTCAGAAAGTGAGAAAAATCGGGACGGGGTGTGGGTAATAGGAGCCTATATAAGAAAAATACCCCAAAATCGGGAGTGTCCCTATCAAATTGGGACATCTGGTCACCCTAGTCAGAGTAGTCCCTTGTCCCATGGTTAATCCCCCCAGCTAAGGGTTTCCTGCATCCCAGGGAGTGCCCTAACCGCTGACGATAGGCGAAAAGGGAGGCTTCCCCAGCTTGATTCCTTCTGGCAGGAAATGGCTTAAGGTGCCTAAGCCAGCTGACTCCAGGAGAGGGGCTCCCAGCTGTGGATCTCCAACAGAGATAGGGGCGTCCCTGCAGCCTGGACTTAGGTGCTGAGCTGCCTGACGACATGGACACGGGCACTATATCCTTTCTCGGTCAGTGTTGTCAGTGCTGATCCTTCCCTCTGCCCCATTCATCAGAGGTGGGGTCTAAAGTATATGACACACCGGGTCCCAGAATCCCAGCTGAGGGTCACCAGTTGAAATTGCCCTAGAGCCACAGACTCTGGGAGCTTGTCCCAGGAATCCCAGGCTCCCAACTTCAAGGTAGGGAGCTTGGAAACCCTGACACCTTTGCCTCAAGCCAGGGCTCTCAGGGCTCCCAGGTTCCCTGCTGCAGAGCCAGGAGCTGAGCCCCGGTTAGAGACAGGCTTTCAGTCTCCTGGCTCAATATGCAGCAGCAGTCAAAACAGCTAGCAGAATTTTAGGAACCATTTTGAAAGAGAGAGAGAAAAAAACACAGCAAATACCACAATGTCACTATATGAATCCATGGTAGGCTCACACCTCTAATGCTGTATGCAATTCTGTTCACCCCCTCTCAAACAAGATATATTAGAATTGGAAAAGGTATGAAGAAGAGCAACAGAAATGATTAGGGGTATGGAACGGCTTCCATATGAGGAGGGATTAAAAAGACTGGGACTGTTCAGCTTAGAAAAGAGGTGATTAAAGGGAGATATGATGTAAGAGATATCTATAAAATTATTGCCACTGTGGAGAAACTGAATAGGGAAGCATTATTTACCCCTGCACATAACACAAAAACCAGGGGCTACCCAATTAAATTAATATACTGCAGAATTAAAACAAGCAAAACGAAGTACTTCTTCACACAACACACAGTCAACATGTGGAACTCATTGCCAGGGGATGTTGTGGAGGCCAAAAGTACAAATGGGTTAAAAAAAGAATTAGATAAGTTCCTGGAGGGTAGGTCCATCAATGGGTATAGCCATGATGGTCAGGGAAGTGACCTCATGCTCTGAGTCTCCATAAACCTCCAATTGCCAGCAGCTGGGATTGGACGACAGGGGGTAGATCACTTGAAAATGCCTTCTTGTGTTAATTCCCTCTGATGCATCTGGCACTGGCCGCTGTTGGAAGACAGAACACTGCGCTAGATGAACCACTGGTCTGCCCCAGTAGGGCCATTCTTATGTTCTCATGTATGTTTGCTCATATGTTCAGGGTCTAACTGTTAGCTGGATTTGGGTTTGGGAAGGAATTTTCTCCCAGGTAGGACTGGCAGGGTTGTTGGGTGTTTTTCACTTTCCTTTGCAGCGTGGCAATTCTCTGCTATTGTAGAGACCTGCGGTATTGGTGGCACCTTGGTCACTCCTGTTCTTTGCCTGTGGCACACAATGGTTTAGTCTCCCAAAGACTGAAATACTGAGTTTAACTAAGTCATTTGACTCAATGCAGGGGTATGTGAGTGAAGATTAGTGGGCTACGACATACAGGAGGTCAAAGTGGATTATCTAACAGTCCATTCTGAACTTAAACTCTATGAAGCTGTGAAGACTGGATCATTGCTTTCAGAGATGACTTAGGGTCACCTGGGGCCCTGGGCCGGAGCAAGTGGAGGGGCCCCAGCACCGGAACCATGGCCCTGTTCCACCCCTTTCCCCATGGCTCCGACTCCTACTTGCTCTTTTCCAGGAGGCCCCCTCGCCCCACTGCAGCCATGAGGCTGGAGAAGCTCTGTGCCAGTGCCATGACGGGGAGCGAGAGTTCCTCAGGGCCAGAGCAGGGAGGGGATTTTTCCAGGGGCTCCATATTGGCCGTAATCTGTCACTGATTGCTTTCACAATATATTTAAATTGTATCCAAACCCCTGTTATATGGTATATATATAACCCTGTATATTTATGGTGAAAGTTGGAATATGCTAAATTTGTGGTTGCCTACACAGCCCCCCATGCATCAATGTTGTGCCCTGTGTGAGGAAGGGGTCCTGGCAAGTCATGTTTTAATGGAAACAGCACAATACAAACTACCCCCATTGCTCAAGTGTAATTGAAGATGCAATTTACAACTGGCTTTAGATCATAGTTGACAGAACTGCAACTGTCTTTCGAGGGTGGTGTCGTCTCCACATGACTAAGGGAAATACAATTCAATAGGTATGAATGACACTGAGTATACACTTTGGGACAGATTTTGCCACAGATTTGACCACCTTTCATTCATGATGTTGGATTTTAATGGGACTGCCCATGGGAAAAGGAAATTCTCAGCATGAATAATGGTGTCAGACTCTGTTGGTTAGTATATAAAAAAAGATACATCTTCACAACATCATAGCACTGTACTCAGTACACCATTCACACTCCGTGTTCAGTAAAGAGAACTGTCAGAACTTGAAAAACAGTAGCACCTACATCTGGTTAAACATTTTCCATCAAAAGATTTATGGTGGCAAATTGGACTTTTTACTAAATGATTTTTTTTTTTAGAAACTTTCTACTTTTCTCAAGAGAATTGATTTTTCACTGGAAAAACTGAAATCCGATAACCAAAAGTTTTGAACAAAAAAAATGAGATTTTCTAAAGTTTTTGGCAGATTTGACCCAAAAAAATTGAGTTTGGGATTTCAAACAAGCAAACAAACAAAACTTTTATGAAGTTTTCTATGAAAAGTCTACGTTTTTCATGAGGAAATTATACACACACACACACACACACACACACGACAGTTTGGGACCAGCACTAGTATCAGATAAAGGAGACAAAACTGGTAGGTGCCATCACAAGCAGAGGAATGTGAGTTTTGATACATCCTGAAGCTACCAATCAGTTCCCATTCACATCTAGTTATCTATATACCATATACTAACCACTAGGCTGCAGAGTTATTCTTTCCTCTCTCGCTCGCTCGCTCACCCAATGACTCCTTATGTATTTATCTAAAGTGTAACAGGTTCCATGGGAGAGAGTGGGGAAGCTCCACACCAGAACACTCCGTGGTTAGGACACAAACCCAGATTTTGAATGGGAATAGATCCAATGGGTAGTCTGTGAGCACACCTACTGAATCAGGTCCCGCTCATGAGTTAGGCAGACAAACCCCTATCTTCTCCCGGTTGGTCAATTGCTCTGGGGCTGAGGTGGGAGACAGGTGTCTGGTCACCTAGAGTGTGGCTGTAGTTTTATTTTAGGTTTAGTATAATTAAAAGACACCTATCCAAGGCCCGAGGTGCCCTAACACGTCATCACTAATACAATACAATCTCAGCTGCATTAAAAGAATTATTTCAGCAGGAATCCAGTCCTCCAGAGAGCTACAGAACTCTTTTCCACCCCTTCATCACTGTGGAGAGCAAACCTTCAGATCTCTCAGAAAACCCAGTCAAAGAGAACACATTGGCCTCCTGAACACATGACAAACTACCGAAACACCCATGTAACCAATCATTTCCCTTCCCCCAAAAAAGGGGAAAAAAACACCCTAAAACCGAATTGACCATCTGATAAAACCAAACAAAAGCCAGACGAGCTAACTATTACAATCTGGCCCGGTACCCAGTTATACAGGCACCCATCTCGTGAAAGCAGACCCAGTCACTGCGTGCTATGTACTTCCAAGGTACTTGCACCTGGATAGAGTCTCATTGTCACTAGGTCTGGGGCTCTTGGAAACACTGCCAGCCTCAGACCTCTGGTCTGACGCTCTTCCTTTGGCCACTGGAGGCCACCGTCTAGCTCCTTAGAGCTCAAGACCAGTGTCTGAGTTTCCCCAAGCCCCCAGACACCTACACACACTCTGCCAGAGCTTCACCTAGGCTAGGATTCTAATTGAATCCCTGTAAGAACATTTTGAGAGGAAGGCAAGGAACACGGGTTTAGCAAAAGGATTTCTTAACCACAGAAACTTTATGCATTGAGCCCTTGAGAGTTACAGATCTTCAAAAACAAGATAGACTTGAGACCCCCCCTCTCCTAGTCTGATCTCATCCATTCTGTAAGTCTGAGGTTCCAGGCTGAGAAGAATCCCTCCCGCCTTCTTGCTCCTGCAAGTCATTCCTACATGTGGGCATGTCCGGCCCCTTTGTGCAGAGCGGAACCACACTGTTAAAGAGGCCCCCGTCTCTGTGCCAGGGGTTCAAACTGTGAAGTTCCATCTCCGACATGCATGCCTCTGGGCCCCCTGTACAGAAAAATCATTTTCCCTGGGGGTGGGGGAAGTAGCAGAGAGACAACAAAAATCGATGGCCCCAGACTCTAGTCTTGATGCATCTCCATGATGGTGTCAAGCACCTTTCCCAGGCAGGGTAGCTTTCTGGATCACAGCACAACAGACTGCCATTAAGCCAGGCCAGACTTGTGCTGTCAACGTGCCAATATTTCTACACATACTACAACAGAGTTCACAGTTTGACACCATCATACCCTACTCTGTCACACAAGCAAACAATTAACCAAAAACCATGGCACCCTAAGCAGAGTTTATGCCCCCCAAAAGGAGAAGACAGAGTTCATGAAGTTCACTAGGGACATGATTATGGCTACTCATTTGAGGTGGAAGGTGCTCAGAGAGTGTGGTGTTGAGTGGCAGTATAAAAAACGTGATAAGTAGAGTCTGAACTTATTTACACTGCTGTAAATCTACAGTAACTCCATTGACTGGAGTACTGTTTGCATTTTTATCATTCTAAACACATTTTTCTGCATAAGCGGATTGCAAAGCATGTTCTCATGGAGACAATAATGTCATCGGAGGATTACATTTATAAAGAAACATGGAATGAAATCACAACCAAAGGGAAAAAAATGGACAGTTTATTTCTGGTGAATAACCTCAACACTATCAGTTTCTTCAATGCAGCTTTGACCTCCTTGTTCCTCATGCTGTAGATGATCGGATTCATTACTGCTGGCAGCACGGAATAGAGAACAGCCACCATGAGATCCAGGCCTGATGTTGAGCTGGAGGTGGGATTACTGTAGGCAAAGGTGGCAGTGCAAAAGAACAAGGACACCACGGTAAGATGAGAGAGGCAGGTGGAGAAGGCTTTATGCCAGCCCCGCTCAGTGGGGATTCTCAGCACTGTTTTGAAGATCTGAACATAAGACACAATTATAAAAACAAAAGCAGTTTAAGCCTAAGCACAAACTAAAGGCAATAGCCCCAGTTTCACTGAGGTATAAGTCAGAGCAGGGGAGCTTGAGGAGCTGGGGGACTTCACAGAAGAACTGATCCACCACGTTGCCTCCACAGAAGGATATTGCAAACATGATCCCAGTGTGCAGTACAGAGTAGAGAAAAAACACTGATCCAGACACCTCTGCCATTTGGACACAAGCTCTCCTGTTCATCACTCTCTCATAGTGCAACGGTTGGCAGATGGCGACATATCAGTCATACGCCATGATGGTCAATAAAACAAGATGAGCTGAAACAAAAAAGACAAAGAGAAAGACTTGGACAACACATCCAGAATAAGAAATTGACGTGATGTTCATGAGGGAATTGGCCATGGATTTGGGGACAGTGACAGAGATGGAGCTGATGTCTAAGATGGACAAATTCATCAGGAAGAAGTACATGGGGGTGTGAAGATGGTGGTTGAGGACAACTGTGAGGATGAGAAGATTCTCCATCAGGGCTGCCAGGTAAATCACTAGAAACATGATGAAGTGTAAAATCTGCAGCTCCCGAACATCAGAGAATCCCAGGAGAAGGAACTCAGTCACGGTGGTTTGGTTGGACATTTTCTTCCTCAGTACATCATGTGATGGCTATGGAGGGAAGGAGAAGGGCAATGGTCAGGATTAGAGTGACAGAGGAATTGATCCTGATTCTCTTTCTCTAATATCTTATTATGTGAATGTCAAGGGTGCACAGCACTTGTCACTTCGGTTGATGAGGAGTCACGAGTGCTCCTCATCCATCAGTCAGAGCACTAATCAGGTGCATTATCACATTAGTGAAAAATGGATTATTTTGCTTAAAGTCAATGGAGTTGGGTCAGTTTACACCATCTGAGGATCTGTCCTTAGATAAAATGCAGTGTGAAGGATGGGACAAAGTGCAATCCAAATCCAACAATGCTAGCCAAGGTGGTTCCCTATTGTGACAAACAGCAAGCCCACAACTTGGGCATGAAACTAACATACTAAAATGACATCACAGCCTGATTCCCACTTCCTAGAGAAATACGACATCAATTCACCCAGCTTCCTATGTGGCAGCTCATCTGTGATGATTCCTCCACATAGATGGCCTGCTACCTATTTACAGATTGATCCATGGCACCAATTCTAGTGAGCATGGGCTAGGAGCGTCGCTCAGTTTCTGCTAGGTTCTAATGTTTCCCTTTGTGACTTTGTGTCTGTGCTGGGCAGGTCAGTGGCAGTCAGGAGACTTGGATTCTCTTCTTGGTTCTGCCAGTGACCTTGGGCCAGTCACTTCCCCTCCCTGTGCCTCTGTTTCCCCTGCCTCCCTTTCTCTGCCTTGTTCATTAGGACTGGACGCTTTTAGGGTGGTGGACCGTGTCTTACTACGTGTCTGTTCGGTGCATCTCTCAATAGCACTATCATTTAGGTGGCAGCAATATAGCGCTGCAGATATGATGCTAGAGCAGAAGATCTGGGTTCTAATCTCATTGACCTTCTGTCTGTCCTTGGGCAGGGTCACGATAGAAAGGTTTTGTCTGGGGGCTTCAACTCTCACGGTGCTTAAAATATATTCTGTGGGCTGTCAACTTTGCTTTATTAGGTTTAACCATCCTGGAGCTATCCCTTTGGAACAGCTGCAATAGAGCGAATGGATTTGAAATTGTGATATTAGTGGAAAATCTTAATGTTTCCCCTCTTGGTGCAAAGCTGTTTCCCTTTTCAGGTAGACAGACATTTTCTGCTTTAACTATTGCAAAGGCAAATTGGGTTCTCAATTGAACACATTTTCATGGAAAGTCTCTGCTATCCTCGATATATATTTTGTTTTTCCAAGGACAGCAGAGGCTAATTTTTTCCAGTTTTCAACAGCTTTTAGTTAAAATTGTTTTCTTCTCAGTTGCCACAAAGAAACAAAGGTTTGAGTTTTCATAATTTTTATGAACAGTCCATTTTTGCTGCTGAAAAATGAACAAATAAAAAACTCTGACTGGTTCTAGGTATTTGATTAAATAGATAGTAAAACTCTTCATGAGTGCCAATTGTCATGCATATTTATGTTCTCACATGTGCCCTGTATATCAATGCCCTAACATATTTAATTGAAACAGGAAACTTACTGTGCTGGTCGTTGTGGACTTTTCCCCAACTTGTGATGCATTTGATCCTCCTCTGTTAGAGAGGTAACGTTCAAATAATCCTCTCTGTCTATCATTCCCCCATCACCATATTATCCAAACTGTTTCCTGAGTTGCCAGGCTCTCTGCAGTTCCTGGCAGACAGCAGACTCCACAGATGCATGCTCCCTGCTTCCCTCCTTGGACAGGTTTGGCTAAGAGGTGATGGACTAAAAGGGATCAGAGACTGAAAGCTCCTCTCAGCTCTACAGCTGATCCTGGTTTGTGCAGGCACCAGATATGGTCACAATGTAGGATGTCCCTGTTCTGGGGCTAAATAGCTGAATCTGGTCTCCAGGCTGTGAACCCAGCTCTGATCTCACCTCTGGAGCAAACCACCCTGACAACCTGCCCTAGATGAACCTAACCTCAGGTAACCAGCACCCTCCCTGGATCTCACACAATGACAGCATCCCCAAAAGGATCCTTGGCTAAAAATAAGGGGGGGGGGCTGAGGTTCAAAGGCTGTTCCAAAGAGGTTGCAGAATAAAACATATATTTATAGTACAGACGTGACCTACAATTGCTAAGAGCCTAGTGGCACCAGAAGCTCAGCTGGGCTGAAATAGCCTGTTCCTTCATTAACTCCACATAATTACCTCTGGGTGAGCAGAGATTTCCCCCTCTTCCCTTTTCTCCTTGGAAGTACAGCCACCAGGGGAACCCACAGCTCAGGTTTGCTGGGCTGATTGAATTAGGTCATTAAGAGGTACCCAAAGCAAACACTACAGACTAAGAACCATGTCCACACTGGTGTAGTTAGGGCTATTTTTGCCAACGGGGGATCTGGCCCTTTGATTTCAATGGAGCAATGGCTGATTTACACCAGCTGGGGATCTAGCCTGTTACACAGTTTCAAATTCATATTCTTTGCCTGTGAGTTTTTAAACCAAAAATGAGAAAAAAGTTCTGAACCCATCTGCACTTTCTTAGTTCTTTGTTCCATGGGATTAATTGCAAGTGTGCAACTTTTAATATTAAGGTGCAATTCATTTCCACTAGGGACAGAATTTTGGAGGAATTCACTGTTGCTAAGATTTTCTGTACCTGAACTTTCACTTCTATTGGGATTTCTTACTCCTTTCAACACTATAACAAAAGGCTCATTAGGCTGCAGGTGCAAAGCTGCATGACATTTAGAAATGTTTAACTCACACTGGTTGTAGGTATGTCAGGGAGATTGATGTCAACTGGTGTAAATTGGCATAGTGCTGTGGAGCTGTGCCAGTTTACATGAGGTGAATGCCTATACTGTGGGCCTAGTTTGATGCTTTTTCCTCTATTTAACAGCACAATCCCTTTTAATGCTCATGGAATATTCCAAGATCATGGTTTATAGACAGACATCTGAAAGATGGATACTCGGCCATTATATATTATAGTAACGCAGCAGTGCTGCTACAGCTAAAGTTGTGTTGTGACTACCATTTAAAAGTCAGTTTTCTAAGGCCTCTAATATTGACTTGCTTAGTCAGATTCCTTTGAAAATTGGTATGCTTCTGGAGGGTGCAGGGTAGGGCTAGTAAATTGAATTATTAGTCATTTGAGCAAGGGGTTATGGAGAGAGAAGCCATGAAAAAATAGATTTTTTTTTCAAAAAGTCATTTGAACTAGGTGTTGCAGAGATAAAAAGGGTTTTTCTGGGTGGCTTTTTTTTTGTGCAATGCTAGAGCTCAAACTATTGACATGATGAGGATCAAAAAGGTCTCAGTTTGTTAACTGTATTCACTCTATCTTCAGGGGACCCAAACTGAATTTAAGAAAATGTTCACTTTTTACAGTGTGCGCACACCAATATGGAAAAGCAGCCAGAGGGTTTTCATTCCAGCTATTTTATATGCTTTGAACCTTAAACTTTGTAAGTGCTTTAAAATCCTAACAGTCACTCAGATAGCTTTGAAGTTTGGTGTGCCTCACGGGGTCACAGGGTAGTGTTAGTGATCCAGATCTGGAGTCATTTGACAAAGGCATTTCCTGAGTTATAGCCAGTGGTGCAAGTAGAAATCATTTCTTGCCAGTACTGCACTCATGGGAGGGACACGAGGGGGCATGTGACCAGGGGCGGCTCTAGGCTTTTCCCCGCCCCAAGCACAGCAGGCAGGCTGCGTTTGGCGGCTTGCCTGAGGGAGGTATGCTGGTACCGCGGCTTCAGTGGGCCTCCACAGCCATGCCTGCGGGAGGTCCAGAAGCCGTGGGACCAGCGGACCTCCTGCAAGCAAGCCACCGAAGGCACCCTGCCTGCCGCCCCAGCGGCGCTGGCAGAGCACCCCCCCCAGCTTGCCGCCCCAAGCACGTGCTTGGCGTGCTGGGGCCTGGAGCCGCCCCTGCATGTGACCTCCCCATGGCCCTCGTCCCTGCCCCAGCCCAGGGCCCTGACGCTCTTCCCGTTCCCTTTGAAACCCCCCTTTGTATATACAAGCATAAACATGCTTAACTACTCACTTTCCCCCCACATATGTAGTATTCAGTCTGTTTATATGGAATGTGGGAGTGGGATGAGGAGCCATTTCACGGATTTATTACAAGGCAAATTTTAAGTAGAACTGTATCCTAAACTGCTTTATAGTATTGTACCCAAACATTGCATTTCAATGGGGGATTCAACTTCCTTTATAGGAACAGAACAGACTCCTGAAACTTACCAGTCCACAAAAGTGGTCCAAAGTCATGCAAATAGTTTGACTATCTTCAATGGGATTGATAAAATGATTAAGGCATTATAGGATTAGGTTCCAGGTTTGTTCTGGATGAAACTGACAATGCCTGAGCTGTCAGATCAGAAGGAACTTCATTCGAATAAAGGTGGGCAGATGTGTGATAACTCTTAGCTCTGTTGCTAAGATGAGGAACATATTTTCAGCAAAGTTCTTGGCAGATTCCTGAGGCAGCTGGTTTAAGGCCATCAGTGTCCAGCATTATAGTCTTCACTTATAGTTCTCTCACTCACAAAGCTGGAAAATGAGGCATTTGTTTTCTTTGTTTTGCTGCTCCAGTTCCAGTTGACAAAATGCATGTTAGACTAGTTTGGCTGCTAAGAAGAATTCTAGGTATCCTGGGGACAACACCTGATTCCCATCAGGTGGCAGAACTGGGCTGACAACAAAATCCAAACATCCTCTAGTCAGTGCAAGCAGAGAGATTCCTCTGATGATTTGGACTTGTTGTAATGCAGTATGGATGTCATGGATAATTCAGACCCAGGGGGAGAAACAGAATAAAAAACACTGTTTAAACACCTTCCGTCCCCCTCACCCCTCCCAGCTGAGGACTCCTGACCAATGTAACAGCACAAAACGCATGATAACAAACTTAAACAAAGCCTTTGTTTGTTAGCATATGTATTGTGCTGCTAAAGCCATTTAAATAATGAGTGTCCTCCCTAGCCGCATTCTGCTCCTTTAAGGAGCAGAGCGTAGCCCCTCCCCCCCAGAGGCGGGGGCTACCCCAAGTCTTTCCGGTACCCCATACCCGCTAAAATTCTCTTGCCAGTACTGTGTACTGGCGAGTACCGCCCTACTTGCACTCCTGGTTATAGCACCCCCAAAACAGTTTCCTGCCTTATAAGTATTAAACGGAGAGGTACTAATGAGTGGATGATTCACAGATCTCGTTATAACTGATGCCTCTGAATTCACCCTTCAGTTAACATAACCAAGTATAAGTTAATCACAGGCTCCCCCTAAAACCAAAGAAGTGCTAGAGCTCATGGTAGGATGACAGCTGACTCTTCAGCCCTTACCCTTAAGCAGTTCCCTGCAGCGTCCAGGCACCAAAGCACACAGTGTGGAGGAAAGGAAGGGCTCCCCTCCAGAGGGGCCATGGACTCTCTGCTGGAAGGAAGGGGCCCTCACTGCTATTCTACTATGTCCCCAGCTCATTCTCATCTCTTCTTACCCCACCCCAATCTTAGCAGCTCCATCAAGCCAAGGGAGCTGGGCCAGGAGCCACTCCTGCTCCTGGCCCTGAGGAGTGTGATGATGAAGTACATGGATATGGGTGTTCTCCTTTCTTTCTCTTAGTGAGTTGAGGTCCTGGCTCTTCGCTGAAGGCCTGGTTTGCAGAGGTGCTGACGGCATGCAAACTGCACTGACTGGAACTAGAGTTTTGGTGGCGGTGGCATCTCTGCAATTCAGACCCTTAGTCCATCCTGTTCATGGAATTGAATTCACCTCTAGACACGGCACCTGACCTGACTCCTTCACCTTGCTGCTTCCCAGACACCAAATGGTGATGGAATGGGAAGGGAATGACTTTCCAGGGCCTAGAGGCCACAGGCCCTGGGTTCTACCTCCAATCACCTGAGCCTAATCCAGCCTCTTCACCTTGTCCCCATCAGTTGGGCAGCTTCCCCCAGGATGGATAAGGCTAGGATCAGCCCAGCCGGACTGGGTGCAGCAGGGGCCATAGATGGCCAGCAGCACCACCTGCAGGAAGGATCTTCTCTGCCCCTTAGAGACTATCTCTCCAAAGACCTAAAAAGCAACAGGACACAAACCTTTGGCAGATTGCACAGAGCCAAGCTCCAAATCCTGGGGCTGGGACGGTATCACCCTATAGTGGTCCCGGGGGAGGACTCAGGTACCACTCTGCACCCCATTAATGTTGCCCCCAGCCTTTCGTAGGGTGCAGTAATGAAGCCCAGGGCAGGAGCTCACCGTGTCCCTGACCCATGCCCAAGGCATGGCTGTTCTGCTTCCTGACTCACGATGGTGCTGGGAAACCAAAGGGAATCCATCTGGGATCTGATCAGATAATAGCTGAGTGAATGCTTCCCAGCTCAGTGATCCAGCGGCTCCCCTCTCAGACACTCAAGGATCAGTCAGGGAGATAAAGGTCGGATCTCTTGAGACACAATCCTGCATTGACTCACCCACCCAGGGGATTCCCTTTGTGCCATGTAACGATGGATCCCTGTAACACACACAAGCTATGGCCACTATCAGAGGGGTAGCTGTGTTAGTCTGGATCATGGCCACTAGTGAGGCTTCAACCCAGGCCCCTCATGTTCTGTTAAGCACCAACCACAGGGCACCAGGCTGCCTTGGAGATCAAGAACCTCTAACCCCTGTGAGACCCAGGAGATGGCCCTGAGAAGAGCCATCGGCTCCTCCCAGTGGAGGAGGGCCCTTGGGGAATCGATCCTTCTCTCCCATGGGCACAGATTATTGGAGAGGGGAAGGGAATTGTCCTGAATCCTCCCTTCACCTCAGAGAACTGCAGACATGGGCAGGGATTCTGAACCCCTGAATTATGAACAGAACATCAGGAAGAAGACAGGTCAGCCATGACAGGCCACCTATCACTGCAACCTATGACCTAGTGAGACCATTACGGTACATAACCCAAAGGACATGGACAGAATCCTGAGAGCAGCAAAAGCCCTTCTATAGCTCTAAAATCAGGGAGTCCCATACTCCCCCAGGTCACTGAGTCTCAGCCCCCTGGGGAGGGGAAGGAGCTCTTTAGCAAGAACATTCACCTATTGATGGACCATGACCAGCTCTTCTCCACTGGCACATCAGCTTTCTGTCTGACCTCCTGCACATTGCAGGCACAGAATCTCACCCACTCCACCCTGTAATAGACCTAACCTCTGGCTGAGTTACTGAAGTCCTCAAAATCATGATTTAAAGACTATCAGTTACAGAGAATCCATTTACACTAGTTTAAACCTGCAAGTGACCGTGTCCCATACTTCAGAGGAAGAAGAATCCAGGGTCTCTGCCTCTGACCTGGGGAAATTCCTCTCCATCTCAAATATGGTAATCAGTTAGACACTGAGTGTGGGCAAGACCACCAGCCTGGACACCTAGAAAATTCTCTGCTTGACCGTCACCCAAGCTTTCTGAGGCTGTCATCTGCTTCTGCTTCTAGTCATGGGAACTGTTCCCTTGCGCTGGAGACAACAGATTCTCTCTAAGACTGTGACTTTGGTTGCGTCCTTTGGAAGCGATTGTAGTGTATGGGATGTTGTTAGTCGTTTGATATATCGAAACCACCTTTCGCTGGTTGGCATTAGCGATAATTCGGCTCTGGTTGAGCCTCTTGGGTAGGGTTGGTTCCATGCTTCTGCCAGTTTCATGCCGCTGGCCCCTCTGGTGTTGGGCGGTTGAAGATGGTTTGCCAAGTGCTGGCATCGTTATGGCAACAGGTTTCTGGTGCTGCTGCTTTTCTCCAGTTTCCGGATTCTAGGACTGGATGCACTGTGGCTGTTTGCCAGCGTTGGCAGGAGATCCAGGGTTCTAACATATGTCTAGGTCTCTGGTAACACAGCGGGGACCTGGTGGGACGGGCTTCAGGAACAAGATGGGTCTGGAAAGCATTGACTGGCTTGCTGGCGTGTAACCTTCCACCTTTGGCCCACTTACCTTTGTTGGCCAAGTCTTCCCCCAGTAGGCAATGGATCGGATGATTGTCATAGCTGCAAAAGTACACATTCTGACCAGCTCTTGACTGAAGGTATCGCCTGTACGAGTTTACAGAATTTTGACATGATGCAGTGAAATTGTCATATGAGGCCTTGGCAGTTGTGAATTTAGGGTCCACTAAGGATGGTGCAGATAGACTGACACATTGTGCCCGATGTCTCTCCATTGCGACTAACCTTCTTTCGCCTTCTCAAGGTTCCTCTATCGTCGTGAGGGTATTTGAGCATCTGGGCCTGGAGATCTTTGGTTGTATGGTGGTGTAATGAACTGGCATCGTGGGTTTTTGGCAGTTGGCTATATGTCCCGTTATTATTAACATGTCCAGTGACTGGTCACTGGGCCGAGGTGGGTTTGCTAGAGACTGGTGCGGTTCACAATGGGTGTTTCTGGGGCTTTCCTTGGGGTTGTAGGTGGGATTTGGGCTACCCGTGTAGGTTAATTTTCGTTTTGCCCCTTCTGATATTCGCTCCCCTGCTGTATTTTTTTGCCACTTCCACCTCTGATCCTGTCAGATCCAAGCTGGTAATTAAGCTTGGAGGTTTCAGGCAGGCACCCACATTTTGGACTCTGAGGTTCAGAATTGGGATTTATGCTTATGACAGGCACACTTCTATTCCCCCAAAATCTTCCCTGGGGAACCCAAGACCCAAACCCCTTGGGTCTTAAAACAAGGAGAAATTAACCTTCCCCCAGTCCTTTCCCCCCACCAATCCCTGGTGAGTTCAGACTCAATCCCTTGGATTTTAAAACAAGGAAAAAATCAATCAGATTCTTAAAAAAGAAAGCTTTTAATTAAAGAAAGAAAAAGTAAAAATTATGTCTGTAAAATCAAGATGAAAAATGCTTTACAGGGTATTCAGATTCATATAAACTAGAGAGACCTCCTCCCCCAGCCTTAGATTCAAGGTTACATCAAACAGAGGTAAAAATCCTTCCAGCAAAAGGAAAAGCATTCACAAGTTGAAAGAAAACAAACATAAGACTAATCTGCCTTGCCTGGCTATACTTACAATTTTGAAACATGAAAGACTGATTCAGAAAGATTTGGAGAGTCTGTTTGTACGCCTGGTCCCTCTTTGTCCCAAAAGCGAACAACGAACAAAACAAACAACACAAACAAAGACTTGTCCCCTCATTGGTCCTCTGGTCAGGTGTCAGCCAGGTTCACTGAGCTTCTTAACCTTTTACAGGTAAAAGAGACATTAACTCTTAACCATCTGTTTATGACAGTACCTTTAACCAGAAAGAAGACGTTGAAATACAGATGCCTGGAAAAGAAACATTAGACATAAACAATGGTGCTAATGGCGAAGCATTAACAGAAGATCGGTAATAGTTAGTAAAGAAATAAGATATGCATGTCTAGCCAAGGTAAACTTATCAGATTCTCTTCCTTTGTTATCTTGTTAAGTTCTCGCCCTTTTATCTGTATAAATAAGATAGTTTGTGTCTTGCATGGTGCGCACATTATCTGGGTGTTATTAGCAGAGCGCTATGCTAATAAAACAGAGTGGTCTGACAAACTATGAGTCCTGAGTCTAACTGTCAGACTTTGCTACCCGCATGTGTTCCATGGGTAGCTATTTGAAATGAGTGAATAGCAGCCCCTCCTGTCACAATTTGCTACACCTGTGAAATGTCTGTTTTAAATCTGGACACAAATGAAAAAAAGACTTTTCTTATTAAAAAAATTATTTTAAATTAGAATGTGTTTTGTGCCCAAATTTAAAACATATTTCACAGTTGTAGCTCATTGTGATGGGAGTACTTCCATCTGGCAGAGCTTCTACCTTTGGCCCAAGGGGAATTGGCTGTAGCAAATTGCAATAGTGCAGGGAAAAACCTTAGCTGGATGTCAGTAACTGCTACCATCTGGAAATTGTGACAAGGAGCAGTTTGTAACAGGACCCTTGGCTCCACAGGAAAGGTCAGTATCTCCCTGGAGCAAGTGCTCTACGTTAAAGGTCTCAGGCCTGGTGCAGCCCCAAGGGCCACCAGGGGGATCTAGCTCAGGGAGGTCAGGCAGGAGCCAGGGACCTGCCCCAAGCCTGGGAGACCAGCAGCAGGAACAGCAAACCCCAAACCATGCACAAGTAATGGAGAGCTAGAGTCACACACCATGGGGCAGGGGCAGGAAAACACACAGGACCCTGGTGTAAATCAGGAATAACCCATTAGAATCACTGTGACCCCTAAATCTTTTCCAGTCACTGCTTTCCAGGATACAGACCCCAACCCCTGCCCCATTCTATTGGCATGGTCCCCGTCACTTGTTCATAAATATGGAACTTTCTCATAGACTCATAAACTCATAGACTCGTAGGTCAGAAGGGACCAATATGATCATCTAGTCTGACCTCCTGCACAAAGCAGGCCACAGAACCCTACGCATCCACTTTTATAACAATCCCTAA
Source organism: Chelonoidis abingdonii (assembly GCF_003597395.2). Taxonomy (NCBI): domain Eukaryota; kingdom Metazoa; phylum Chordata; order Testudines; family Testudinidae; genus Chelonoidis; species Chelonoidis abingdonii. The sequence goes on along the minus strand of NC_133781.1, from coordinate 21,020 downwards.
CCCATGACTGAGTTATTGAAGTCCTCAAAATTGTGATTTGAAGACCTCAAGCTGCAGAGAATCCACCAGCAAGTGACCCATGCCCCACGCTGCAGAGGAAGGCGAAAAACCTCCAGGGCCCCTGCCAATCCGCCCTGGAGGAAAATTCCTTCCCGACCCCAAATATGGCGATCAGCTAAACCCTGAGCATGTGGGCAAGACTCACCAGCCAGCACCCAAGAAAGAATTCTCTGCAGTAACTCAGTTCCCATCCCATCCAACATCCCCTCACAGACCATTGAGCAGACTTATCTGCCGATAATCCAAGATCAATTGCCCAAATTAAACTATCCCATCATAACATCCCCTCCATATACTTATCAAGCTTAGTCTTAAAGCCAGATAAGTCTTTTGCCCCCACTACTTCCCTCGGAAGGCTGTTCCAGAACTTCACTCCCCTAATGGTTAGAAACCTTCGTCTAATTTCAAGTCTAAACTTCCTAATATCCAGTTTGTACCCATTCGTCCTTGTGCCTACATTAGTACTAAACTTAAATAATTCCTCTCCCTCCCTAACGTTAATCCCCCTGATATATTTATATAGAGCAAGCATATCCCCCCGGAGCCTTCTTTTGGCCAGGCTAAACAAGCCAAGCTCTTTGAGTCTCCTTTCATAAGGCAGATTTTCCATTCCTCGGATCATCCTAGTAGCCCGTCTCTGAACCTGTTCCAGTTTGAATTCATCCTTCTTAAACATGGGACACCAGAACTGCACACAATATTCCAGGTGGGGTCTCACCAGCGCCGTATATAACGGCACTAACACCTCCTTCTCCTTGCTGGAAATACCTCGCCTGATGCATCCTAAAACCGCATTTGCTTTTTTAACAGCCATATCACATTGGCGGCTCATAGTCATCCTGCTATCAACCAATACCCCAAGGTCCTTCTCCTCCTCCGTCGCTTCCAACTGATGCGTCCCCAACGTATATCTAAAATTCTTATTATTAATCCCTAAGTGCATGACCTTGCACTTTTCACTATTATATTTCATCCTATTACTATTACTCCAGTGTACAAGGTGGTCCAGATCTTCCTGAATAGTATCCCGGTCCTTCTCCGTGTTAGCAATACCCCCCAGCTTCGTGTCATCCGCAAACTTTATTAACACATTCCCGCTCTTTGTGCCAAGGTCAGTAATAAATAGGTTAAATAAGATCGGTCCCAAAACCGATCCTTGAGGGACTCCGCTAGTAACCTCCTTCCAGCCTGACAGTTCACCCTTCAGTACGACCCGCTGGAGTCTCCCCTTTAACCAGTTCCTTATCCACCTTACAACTTTCATATTCATCCCCATCTTTTCCAATTTCACTAACAGTTCCCCATGCGGAACCGTGTCAAACGCCTTACTGAAATCGAGGTAAATTAGATCTACCGCATTTCCTTTGTCTAAGTAATCTGTCACCTTCTCAAAGAAGGAGATCAGGTTGGTTTGGCACGATCTACCTTTAGTAAATCCATGTTGCAATTCGTCCCAATTACCATTGACCTCAATGTCCTTAACTACTTTCTCCTTTAAAATTTTTTCCAAGACCTTATATACTACAGACGTCAAGCTAACAGGCCTATAGTTACCCGGATCACTTTCTTTCCCTTTATTAAAAGTAGGAACTACGTTAGCAATTCTCCAGTCGTACAGTACAACCCCCCAGTCGTACGGTACAATCTACTTATCTCTATTAATAAACATGGGGGGGGGCAGGGGTTGCACTTCTGGAGGAATCTGAGCCCCCTTTCCCTGACCCCTGTACTTATGCCAGGACACACAGGGGCCCCGTCCCTCTGGGGTTGTCTGAGTCCCTCCTAGTGCTTCTTATGCATGTGTTAGCATCTGGGGGGCCCAAACCCCCTGTTGTCCAGGAGGCCTTATCTCTGCCTCTCATATATTTACCGAGATGTGGGGGGCCCTGCCTTTCTAGGTGTTATCAATCCAATCCCCTCTCCCTGCTACACCTCAAGTCAAGACCTGGTGGGGCCAACCCTTCCTGGGGTGTCTCAGATCTCTCCAGTCCCCTCATGTGAGCTGGGATGTGAGGAGTCTTGTCCCTCTACAGAGATCTGAGCCCCGCTCTCTGCCCGCAAGTGAGCCAGCAGCTGGAGAATCCCTGGGAGCTAAGAACAGACATGCTGGGAACATGGACCAAGATCACACTGCTGAGGCCTGATCTACACTAGAAAATTCATATGCAGGGTTGGAATGAGCTCTCCCTGACATCTTGCGATGGGCTGGGGGAAAGACTTTAGGGACAGACCATGTTTTATATATGCCCACTATGCCTAGGTGCACAGCAGAGGGAACTGCTCTGCCAAAATGATCACTTTTAGATGGTGCGGGGTTACACAACACTCCAGTATTGAATGCAGGGTAATGGAATGGCACTAGCCCTATTTCATTAGCAAACGGCAGCAGAACTGTGCTTAGCCTGCCCTGACGGAGGTGAGTCACCCCCAACTGAACCTCATTTGCTAAGTAGAGATGCCAAATCCCTGTGAAAAGGAGATGGGGTGAGTATAGGTGTTCCTAAGGGTATGGCTACACTTGCAAATGTAGAGTGCTTTGAGTTAAACCAGCCTTTGGAGATGGCAGTAGAGAAAGCGCCACAGTCTGTCCACACTGACATCTAGAAGGGTACTGGTGTGGCCACATTTGCAGCAGTTGCAGCAGCATTGGGAGCGCTGCATTATGGACCACTATCCGACAGAGCACCTCTTCCCATTCTGGTGCTGTGGCTTGTGGGAAGGGGGCGGGCGGTGCAGGGCATTCTGGGTCCTGTCCCAATGCCCCATGATGCATCAGTTCGCATCCCAGCAATCCCTGTACTTCCATCCATATTTGGCGCCATCTTTAAATGTTTTTTGTACTGCACGCTCTGTCTTCCCTTTCGATCTGCAGGAATGGAGCCCGAACTGCCGAAGAATATGCTGACGAGTCTCGCCAGCACTTCATGTTTGGCAGTCAAGTTACTCCTTAAGATCCAAACTGACAGTGAGGACTCTGAAGATATCGATTCAAGTAATGCATACAACATGAGATTGCTTGTGGCATTCACGGACATGCTTAGCACTATGGGACGCCACTTTTGGGCTTGGGAAACAAGCACCAAGTGGTGGGATGAAATTGTCATGCATTCTTCCAGACTGCAATAGCAACCTGCTTCTCCACCATCAGGGCAGCTCTCAATCTCGTGTCCTGCGCCACAGGGTGGGGGTAAGCTCCTCACACAGTCCCATGAAAGTGGCTTTTTTCATCTAGAAGTTCTGCAGCCACTGCTCGTCATCTCAGACTTGCCTGTCGATGTGATCCAAATGATAACTCTAGCCTGTGTTCTTGCACATAGGTTGTTAAACCCTGGGAACTGCGGGGAGCAGATTTAATCGGGCTGTAGCCAGTACCACAGAAGTGATACCAGTATGTACTGACAGCTATAGATGATTTTTCAAAATAGGTAGAAGAATTTCCACTTTGAACTATGACAGCACATGAGGTGGAGAAAATGACATGTGAAATAAAAATCAACATGGCTGTGCAGAGCAGATACTGGCAGATCTAGGTTCTGAACTTAATAACGAGGTAACAGTTTACATTTGGTATTATTTCCACTATATGGTCAATTATACAATCAGGGCCATGTGACAGACGCTCTTAGTAGCTACAACTGAACCCTTTGGAAGCCAGCACCCTGGTCACTGAGAACACCCAGGGCACCAGGTGCAGTGAGAGTAGGAGGGACTGAGTAGTTTGGGTTTGGAAGGGCAGAGGGGATCACTTGCACCTGTAGGGAGCCTGATGCGGTCACTAGCTCAGTGCTGAGAAGAAAGCAGCAGTATAAAAGTCTGATTCAGGGAGCAGGAAGGGGACTTCTCGTAACTGCTGCTATGTTGTGATGCACCAAAAAAGTAATAAAGTTGCAGGAACTGATCGGGGAGCCCATTCATATATATAAATTTTAAAAAGAACATTACCTGCAATCTCTTCATGACACTTCATGCTGTCAGTTGTGAGTGACAACACAATTTTACATTTTGTTAGATAGTGAAAAACATGTTGTCTGTTACTCTATTTGCCAATATATTTTCCCATGTAATATCACAATAAGACTGGATAAGAAACTACAGTAATTATACATAATTCAGTGTGAAATAGGGAAAGGAATGCAGAGATTTCTGAAGGAGATTTTAGGGGGAAATTATCTATTTTTAGATTACAATTTCCCTGTGTTAAAAACTAGTAAAAACACATAGCTTCAGCATCCCATGCCACCTGGACACCAGCAGATGGGACAAAAACACAAATGAAGCCATCACAAGATAATTTTAGCGTATTTATTTTCAAATAATCAAGGTAAGTTTAGGGCACACTGCCATGAATGGCATATTGTGAATAAATCTTCAGAACAGAATTATTACATTGAAAATGTTCATAACACATCACATTTAAAAACAAAAAAGAGTCCTAGCAATGCCACATGATGTGACTCCCCATGTACTCTGCTCAGCTAGCTCTTCAAGAAATTAGGTTCAATCATTAATTTCAAGGAATTAAACCAATCAGTCACCATTTTTACAGAACATTCCAGAAGGTGGTGGACAGAACCCAGAGGAACTGTGATGCATTTCCTGCAGCAACTTTCTTTTCTTTGGCACCTTAAAGACTAACAAATATTTTCTAAATAATCTTTTTTCTTTCATATTTTACACTGAGATTTCACAGGGGTAGAAAATTCTGACAGGAGTGAATGACCACATCCACCACCATCTGCTACCCCTGGGGCAGGGGATGGGGAAGGTGGGGGCTGAGGGTTCCCAGGTGTCTGGTTTTCGACTGGAACCTCCAGTTGAAAAGGGAAACTGGCAGCGTCCGGTCAGCACAAAAAGTCCAGTTGCTGCCGTAACTGGCCCCCACCACTGGGGGGAGGTGGGAGCAGCAGGGCTGAGAGGGGCCAGTCTGTGCCGCGGGGTCACTGTCAGGGACAGAGATTCCCTCTGGCCTGAGCTGGGACCGGGCAGATGATCAGGGGAGCTGCATTTGTAGCCCCAGGATAGAAATAAGGGCGGAGCGTCCCGGAGAAGGTGTCGGTGAAAGTGAAGAGATGGGACTTGTCAGTCACATTGTAAAACGAGACCTTGTCTGCCTCATAGTCCAGGAAAATCCCCACCTGGCTGGGCCTGACGCTCACAAGGAGGGGGGTCTGGGGGAAGGTGAGAGCCTTGTATCCCCCCTCTCTCAGCCACATGACCGAACATCCATTCCCAGGGTTGTATGTGAACTCCCCCTTCCTGCTCAGAGATCCCCTACAAACCCCCAGGTCCCACCCAGCCTTGTGTCCCACCTCCACCTCCCAGTAACACCTCCCGCCCGCGAACCCCTCAGCGCCCAGGACAATGGAATATCTATCAAATCTCTCAGGGTTGTCAGGCAGTTCCTGACGTGTGTCTCCCTGTCTCACACGGTTCCGATCCTCAGACAGGACGAGACAGGGATTTGCCGTGTCTGGATCCAGAGTCACGTCCACTGGGGAGAGAGTCACAGAGTCAGGGCCGGGGGCAGGTGCAGGGGCAGGTCACTGGGATCAAAGGGAAATTAACCTGTGTCCCCGTTAATCACTGAGGGGGGTTGTTGCCTGAGGGGAGTCAGGACCCCTCTGCCTGTGAGGAGACAATGAGGGGAAAGGGCAGGAGGAGCGGGGGAGGGGACAGGCTGATGCTGGAAGAGGAAAGGGGAGGGGGAGGTAACAGGAGCAGAGGGTGGAGGGAGGGAGGGACACAGGAGTGGGGCAGGCACAAGGGCTATGGGGTGATAAGGGAAAGGAGGGGCACCAGGAGGACAGGGGTGTGAAGGGAAGGGCAGGTTCTAGGGGGCTGCAAGGGGTTGGGGGAGGGGTGGGCACCATGGCAGAAGGGGATGGACCCCAGGGGGCACAGGAAAGCAAGAGATGGGGCAGGCACCAGGGGGCAGAGGGGTGGGAGAGAATGGGGGAGCTCCAATGGGGCAGGGGAAATCTAGGGCAGGGTGAGCTGCCGGGAGTGAGATGATGAGGAGTGGGGAGAAGGAACCATGGGGGAAGCGAATGAACAGGCATTATTGCCAAAGGGGAAGAATGGGGGGTGAGGGAGCAGGTGAGCAGAAGGGGGTCAGAGAGAGGGATGTGGAGAAGGGCAGGCCCTAGGGGGGCAGAGGCGTGTGCAGGGAGATGTGGGCACCAGGGGGGCAGAGGGAGGATGAAGGGAGGGTGGGGCCCAGGGGTTATGAGAGGGGGAGCGGAGGGGAGCAGCAGTGCTGAGGTGAGGGGAAGGGCTGAGACCAGGGGTCCCAAAGGGGAGTGAGGGAAGGGACTTGCACCAGGAAGGCAGAGGGGGCAAAGGAAACAGCAGGCACCAGGGAGGCAGATGGGGCAAGGGTAGAGCTGGGACTTGGGGCAGAGGAGGAGCTGGCACCAGGGCACTGGAGGGATGGTGAGGGGTGCAGGTGTCACGGAGCCAGAGGGGGATGGGCAGGGATCAGAAATAAGGAGAAGGTGGCATGGATGATGGTGGCAGAGGGGCAAGAGGAGAGCAGGGTCAGTGGGGCAGAGGGTGGTGAGGGGATGGGCACCAGGAAGGAAGGGGACAAGGGGATGGTCAAGTGTTGGGGGGCAGGAGGAGGGAAGGAAGGGGCAGGCAGCAGAAGGGTGCAGGGGGAAGGGAAAGGGCAGGTGCCAGGGGATTGAGGGGATTGAGCAGAAGGGCAGGCACAGGGAGGGCAGAGAAGGGGAGGGACAAGCACCGGGGGCAGAGAGGGGTGACAGGCAGGGCAGGTGGCTAGATGGAGGTGTTAGGAGAGGGGATTAGGGAGAGGCAGGTGCCAGAGGGTCAGAGTGGGGCTAGAGGAGGGGTGGGCACAAGGGGACGAGGGAAGGGGCTCCCAGCTGAGGGCCCAGTCACTGGGCTAAAGGCTACAAGGGAAGCTGAGGCACCTTTTTCTCTTAATTGAAACTAGTCAGCAAACTCGACATGGATTCACAAATAGTATCCCTTGAGCCAAAATATAATTTTGCAGCAAATAAACTATTTGTCCAAAACATTTCACCCAGCTCCACTGCAAACCTGTCTGAGTAATGCAGGAGCCCCAATCCCAGTGACTTGCAATGAGAGACTGTCAGCTTCCCCAGAAACGCAGTTATAGGCAAGTCAGGCTCAGAACATCAGCTTTGAAACACTCCAGAGCTGCTGTTTAATTTGCCCTTTGCAGACAAATACCCCCTGGGCCCCTGATCTCACCCCCACAAATCAGGCTGAAAATGGAGACTTGGCTCGAGCCTGAACCCTGCCCAGAGCCATTTGTCCCACGGACGATGCTAGCAGCACAGATCCTCTGTGGCTGCACCTGGGCATCTCCCAGAGTGGATAATGGTCACAGAGACCATCTCAGAGCCCCAGGAACTCAGGTGTTTCCATCTAACAACTGTGCCAGCCACTCCCCTCGCTCTCATTAACCAGCCCTGGGACAGACACGCTGGGAACTTTCACACTGACTCTGGAGACACTTTGGGCCCTTCTACACAGCCTGCAGAAGCGAGTCTTGGAATAGGGTGGACAGATTCAGGCTTACGGGGCTCCTTTTTGGAATTAAAAATAGCCGCATAGATTTTCAGGTTCTCGCTGGAGCTTAGGCTGTCCATGAAGCAGGGGATTAGATCAGTATCAGGTTTGTAAGGCTATTTACTTCTTTGGGAAACATCACAGTAACAGTAGCAGGTGACTGGAATGAAGTGGCCATGGGATGGCAACAGAGGCTGTGAAGTGGCTGAGAGGTGCCTGGCTTGACACTGACCTGCCCCTGGCTTTGCTCACTCAGGGGGTGTCCACACTGCAATGAAGGTGAGACAGCACCGTGTGTAGACACACCTAGGCTAGCTTTGATCTGGCTAGCTCGGGTACTTGTAGCTATGAGGTCGCAGCAGCAGCACAGGCTGTACAAGCCCACCCAGACCCCTAGGTATTACTCAGTGACTAGCCTGCAGCTGGCTGTTGGGGCCATACAGATGCACCCTAGGGGAAGATTTACCACAGAGCTCCACACCCGCAACCGGGTTTGATGTTCAGAAGAGCTCAGTTCCCAGCATGCCCCCAGTGCAGCCAGCTCAGTGAATCTGAACCTCACCCATGGGGGGCAAATCGTCCTCCCAGCTCCAGTGTCTGGCCCAGGCACTGGGCAGATTCACTGCAGGGATTGTGTGTGCAGAGCCAGAAGGAACAATCTGTTTCCTCCAGGCTGCAGAGAAGCTGCAGAGCTTTGTCATGGAGACCACTGAAAACCGATGGCTGTAGCAGCCGACACACCATCCCCATCTGCAAGAGGGAAACAGGAGCCATGTAACAGTGAAAACGCTGCACCCAGTATTGAGAATTTGCCCCTATCAGAGATCTCAGGGGTGGGTCTGCACCACTGTACAAGGGCCAGGAACTGCCCCTCCTCCTCCTACAGGAGCTGCTGTGCTGAGATCCCCACCAGAGACACAGCCTGATGCTGCCATCACCCTGGATGGCAGGTATCATGGGCCAGGGGAGGCTGAACCCCCCCAAACAGGATACAGAACCCCTCCCTTCGGGGGCAGGCTGCAGACCTGCGCCTTTGGAGTGCTGCCTGCGCTCTGCCCGGAGCCCTCACTCCAGCTCTTCCCCTGAAGCAGAGCAGGAGGGGAGCGTGGACAGGGCCTAGGGGACAGGAGGCCAAATGGGGGTGGAGCAGCGGGCAAGGTGATGATCCGGGCACAGGGGAGGTTCCGGCACTCACGTCCGGCCTCCCCAAATGCCAGAGGCATGCACTGCCCATGGCCAGCACCAAGCCTGTGCAACGGAGCAAACAACCAGAGCAGGTTCATAACCTCATCCTGGAGCTTTATGGCCCCGTCATTCTGGGAACACTGCAGGGGGAAGGGCTCAGGGAAGAATAAATCCGGACACCCACCTGCCACTCTGTGGTTTTCTTCTGCTCTTTAGAAGTCAGAGCCAGGACCTCTTCCAGCTCCTTCCTCAGAGGGCCCAGGGCTCCCTGGAGTTTCTCCTGCAGGGACATCATGTGCGATAAACAGCCATTAGCCTGCCTGTCCGATGGGTGGACAGTACAGTACATATTGGCATTTCATATACAAGCAGTAAATATCCTGGAAGCAAGCAGCAGACTCGGGTCTGCTGGCTCCAAAGGCCTCATGGGAGCAGAGACGTCAGTCTCAGGGCAGCGTCCCTGCTCCCTGCAGACACTCAGGGCTTCTCAGAGCCTGTGTCTGAGCTAAAGCTTCACATCACTGAGCACAGGCCAGAGGGGAAATAGCTGGGAAGGTTCTGAATGATCCCACCTGCTGGTGAGAGTGAAGAGGTTGGGGCAGCACCTCGCTGCACTGTACCCAGACCCAGGCCAGGAACAAGACCCCACTGTGCTCTTGTCTGTCCAGGCTCCCATGAGGCCTCCCCCAGGATGCAGTCGAGCACCTGAGCCAGCGCAGTCCCATTAACTGTACGGGGTGAAGCTGTGATGTGGCTGGAGGTCAGTGAGGAACAGGGAACACAATCTGGGGGAATGTGTCACCCATATTTATAACTGCTCCAGAGCTGTAATACCCCAGGGCTCTCTTCCCTTTGACAGTGTGAGATTCATTCACACAGCACAGGAATGTGCTCCTGTCCTGTCAGCCCCGCTCGGTGCAACACCCCTGGCAGCCCCTCAGATCCCCCCCAGAAATTTCCCCATTTCACTCCCTTTTCTCTGACCCCTCAAGTTCTGTCCTCCCCTCTGCCCAAGGGCCCAGGCTGCTGCTGCAACTGAGAGCTCTTAGGATGCTGTTCAGTGACACCCCTGTGGTGCTGCTGCTGCAGGGAAGCAGTGAGAGGGAGCCAGCAGGGGCTAGTGAGATACAGGAGGCAGAAAAGCACCCTTTGCATCCAGCAAAGAGGCTTCCTAAATGAGCCAGGATCAGAATGTGGGAGGGACAAAGGTGGCTGGATTCTTTGAAGCTCCACTCACAAAATAAGCTCCACTCATGGGAGTCACCAAAAGGAGACACCATGATCTGTTCAAATGGTACATTGTTCAAAACAGGATGGAGTTGCTGATTGGCTCCAAGGGGCTCCTGGGGCTGGACTCCCCTCATGGGGCTAGAATGTACCCCTAGGCTCCACTGGGCTCTCTGGGCCTGGTCCTCCTTTACTGGGAGGAAATAAGAGGTGGCATCTGCCAAACATCACCCACTTGTGGCACTGGAAGGAGGCAGCACTAGCAATTAATGGTGCCAAGCTGTAATTCTCCTCTCTACTCTCACAGGGGAACAAAATAATTAACAGTGTTGATATTTAAATGATCAGTTCTCCAGTCTGAAGGTAAAACACTCACCTAGACTGGCCTGCAGCTCGTGATTTAAACCTCATTGATTGTTAACACTGGCCGTGGTGTAAAAAGACCCCTTATTTCAGCAGTGGAAGCTGGGTTTGAAAAGAATTCAGAAACTCAGAGAAAAGTTTCCCACATCAGGTATCTTTTAAGACTTGATATTCTGATACCACACTGCCAGATCATTAATTTTGTGATAGCATCTCCCATACAATGAAGGCTTTACAGAGCTGAATGATGCATCATATCCATGATAGGCAACTTTCAGTGAAATCAGCCTGTAATTAAAATCCAAAGTTATTACCCATTAAACTTGACAGCAATTCTCTACCTTGTACTCCTGAGCAGCCTCCTTTATGGGAATCACCCTGTGAGCTCTGTGGTCCTGGGACAGATGGCAAACCACACAGACAGAAGTTTGATCCTCTTCACAGAACAGTTTCAGAGTCTCTTGGTGTTCCCCACACACCCTCTCCTCTCCTGTTGCCTTTGTTGCCTGTAAACTCAACTGTTTGACTATTTCTACAACATTTGCCAGCCACCTGTTCGGCCTGAGGTTTCTCTGTTGCACAGTTTCTCTGCACTGAGGGCAGAAGACGTCTGTATCTGGTCTCTCCCAGCACTGGGTGATGCAGGCTGGGCAGAAATTGTGCCCACAATCTATAGTTACTGGGTCCTTAAAATATTCCAGACACATGGGACATGTAGCTTCCCCCTGGAGACTTTCCATGGGGTTGTCTGTGGCCATGGCTCCCTCTGGACAGTGTCACAGGGTTAGTGTCACTTTCCTGAGCTCAGAAATATACCCCACCTGCAGCAGCAATTGGGTGTTTCCCTTCCTGGAACAGACTCAGGCTGTTTGCTGAGCTGGAGCTAGATCACAGGTAACATTCCAGCCCTGGAGGCTTTGGTGAGAAGTGTCCCAATAAGGCTCTGATCCTGCAATGAGCCCCCTCTGCTGGTGTGTGTGTGGTGGGGGGTCATTGGGACTTCACATGGACATCAGCTTCCCCTTGTCCTGCTGAGCTGACAGAACTGCGTGTCTAAGGAGTGATATTTAGGCTTGGCAGAATTCATTTGATTTAATATGTAATTTTGACTATTATTTATTTGTAAGAATGTTTATATATTAATCTTCTCTATTTAAACTTTCAGTTTTTATCAATATTATTGTTCACAGTTGTGGGAAATTGAGGTGGGGGTCAGACAATATTTTAGTCAGACAATAATTATTTAGGACAGTAGACATATACTTTTTAACTTTTTTGAATCTAACTGTTAATACACAAATTGTCAACATCTCATGTCAAAACACACTAAGTAAATATCCTTAAATTACACTCTAAGTTCTCAAGCAGCATTTTTCTTATCGTACCGATTTGTAAATTTCAGTTCTTATCAATGGAAATGTTTTTTCATCAGTTTGTGTAGGCAAAGTGAAGTCAACATTTACTGACATCTACTGATAAAATCTAATCATTTCAAGTCTGGGGATATTAAATTCACAGGCCAAAAAACTTGGTTAAACTGGAATCAATGTTTCAAAGGCCTGATGCTAACGTACGCTAAGGCAGCTCTGCCTCAGCATAAAGGAGACGCAGTGTCAAAAGTGTTGTTAAGTTCATGAGATTCATTATAAAATCATGAATGTTGGCAACAGCCATACTGTGTCAGACCAATGGTCCATCTAGTCCAGTATTCTGCCTTCCAACAGTGGCCAATGCCAGGTGCCTCAAAGGGAATGAGCAGAACAGGTGATTGAGTGATCCATCCCTTGTTGCCCATTCCCAGCTTCTGGCAAACAGAAGTTAGAGACACCTAAATAAAGGAAGTTTCTAGTTTTCTTGGTTGCAGAGAAAAACTTAAAATATGATCTGAGTCAGGCTAAAGTCTGAGAAGTTAGAAGGCAAATAGAAAGAACTCAACATTTATTATTTTAGTCTCACAAAAGGCAATCATCATTTGGGGTCCTGACTCGTGATTTTCAAAAGTTTGGGGTTGGCAATACTATGCCACTGAGAACTCAGACCTTAAATTCCTATCTCCCATGGAAAACCCCCAAGTTATTGCCATCATTTATCTAAAACAGCAGAGTTAACAGATGGGGAAACAGAGAGAGCAAGGTGTGAGAATGCACATATAGCTGGGCTGTGGGCCCAAGCAGCAAATGAACACAGCTCCCCTGGATTGGGGATGACGTAAAAGAATCACTTAGAATGCTCAGTTTTATATTTAGGTCCTTAGGACCTTTGCTGGAAAGGCCAGGCCAGAAAACAAACCGATCACTGCCAAGGTGTTATTGCCAGGACCCCATAAGCAAAAATCAGGAGGCTGCTGAAGAAAACATGAGGGTTTTTCTTCATCAGGCTGCTGTGCAAAGACAGCTGTACCTGCCAGTACTGTGGGAGCAGAGTCAGGGCAGTGCCTTCAGCTGATGTTACTGAGCATGCTCTGTCTGTGTGAGCATGGTCACTACAAGCCAAGCAGCAAATTGGGGGAAGGCACATGGGTTCATTTGTCTCCCTCCTCCTCAAACGCTGGCTCTGCTGCTGTGCCATGTGGAAGGGTTGTTACCCCCATTTAGAAGAGGGGAAAAAGTCAGGCCCAGACAAAATAAATGACTTATCTGACTTCACACAGAGCAAAACCTGGATCTGTGCAGGCTAACTTAGCACCTCAACTACTGGGCAAACCTTTCCCTCTGCAGCCAGAACCTGGGAGAAGAGGATGAGGGGATGGATGGACATGCACAAACACAGAGTTTGTCTGATAATCACCTCACTGACCTGCCCCACAGGCACTAGGCCAGTCTGTGCAGAGTCAGGTGATAATGGTGAGATCACCAGTCCCTGATGTGGGCTTTCAGGGGGCTCTACTATCCCCTGATTAGCTTCCTTTGTTTGGTCCCTGGCATCTACTTAGGCTTGGAAGTTTGCTTCACTGCCTTTGGGCTGTGTCTCTATAGGCAGCCTGAGACAGGGGTTTTACCTTTTTATCCACCCTCCCTCTGCCTTTCTATCCCTTTCCCAGCTCTGGGCTCTCTCCTTTTATCTCAGGGCTTGTTTCCCCTGTTGTTTGCAGCTGTGGGTGCCTGTCTCCATGATTGGCAGCTGAGGCAGCTATTTGGGGCCTTGGTCACGCTGCTTGCCTGCAGGTAGGAGAAGCACCCCTACCCCTACAAAACTCTGCTCAGTATGGGCTGGGGGGTGTAGACCCCATTACAGGTTGACAAGAGTGAAAGTGAATCATTTTTCAGGCCTGCTCTGAAATGCTCAGGCTGTGTCTGAATACCTAGTCGCTTTCTGTGCTCAGCTACCCACAGCGCCATCTTCCCTGTGAAAACAGGTTTAAAAGATTTAAATACAGGCCTCTCAGTTGTAAGAAATAGAACAACTGTCATGCTAAGTCTTAGCTTAATCTCGTGGGACCTGTCGAAGCAGGGCTCACGTTAGAAGCGGGTAGGAAGATGGCAGAGTAGAGTCAGCATGACCCAGCCTTGAGATAGTGATCTTTTGAGAACAGAAGTGAGAAAATACAGGAATGGGCAGGACATAACATAAACAGACTGCAGATGTTTTTTAATTAATGCAGGCTACTAAAATGTATAAATGCTTGTCTGATATTGTTTATACTTTGGAGAAACTGAGGCAGAGATGCTCTCTGTCAGCTATAGTCTTCCCTTGCAATTGCTCAAATAAAGCTGGATTTTGTTGCTTCCAACCTAAGAGTGGAGTTTGTTTCTTCCACACACCCTAGTTCTGTTTTCATTCCCTAGACAAGATTTCCACTGGGAATCCCCATTTCTGAACAGATCCGTGTGGAGGAAGGGATGAGAAAGGGAAACACAAACACCTTTCCCTCACCCACAGTCTCTGCCAATCCTGCTCCTCATTTGGTGCAGAGCTAAATTTAAAACCAGCCCACTGGGGCTGTGAGCAGGTAAATCTCCTCCCTCCCCCAGGGCAATAACCCAATGCTTCCCCCCACCACAGGGACAGAGGCTGACAGTCCATCTGATGGCAGCTCAGGGGCCTGTGGAATGTGCTGGAATCTCAACCTGGGCCCTAGTGAGGCAGGTGACATCTCACACAACCACACACCCAGCAAAGTCTGCCCCATTTTTTCCCTCCTTATCAGTCCCAGCAGCAAAGCCAGGGACTAAGTGGTGTTTGGAGACCAAGCTCCTCCCCATCAGGTGATGGCTGAGGCCCTATGGCCAAGGGAATCTGGGGAGTGGCCTTCTGGAGCCAGAAAAGGAGCTACAGCTGTGATGGGAAAGGCCTGCTAGGCAGAGATGCTGCTGAGGAAGCAACTGGTTATTTCATGAGCAAGCTGATAGGCTCAAGCAGAGGATCTCACTGCTACTGGTTTGTTTGTTTTTTGCTGATGAATTGACTGAGAATTGCAGTCATCAGTCAAATACACGTGACAAGCAGTTATTTTTAGCCAACAGAAGTGGCTTCCAGGAGCTGTGAGGGGGAGGCTGAAGAGATGAGTCCCTCAGCCCATGTCACTTGCAGCTGACTGTGCCAATGAGACAATCCTCAGACTGCTGAGCGGAACAGTGGAATGGAGGAGTGGGGATGTTCTCCAACAGCTAGATCAAAAATCATGGGCTGGGATAAAGTGAAACAAGCCAGAGGATGTGAGCATGGGTGGTCAGTTCTATGGGCCCAAGCCCAGCTCTAGCAATGTCTGAGCCCAGATCTCCCCCTTGGCCCTGTCTTCTAGCCTGGGTACCCACCAGGCCATTTAAAACAGTCAGGGACCACCACCACAGAGCTGAGCAACTTCTTGCCTACTTGCTCCACTTCGCTGCTGGCCCCTCCCTGTAGCCTCTGGGAGTGGTGGGTTTGTGTCCTGCCCCTGTGGCCAACAGGAAGCTGCGGGGGCAGTGCCTGGGTAGCAGCACATGGAGACTCTTGGCCACCTTGCCTAGGAGCCCCAGGTAAGTGCTGCACCCCCCATCCCACACACCCCCCTTTGGCCCCCAAACTCCCTCCTAGAGCCTGCACCCCTCACCCCCTCCTGCACCCCCAGAGCCTACACCCCGCACACAAACTCCATCCTAGAGCCTGTCCCCCAGATCCCCTTCCCCACCCAAACTCCCTCCCAGAGCCCAATCTCTCCTCTGTCCTGCATCTCAATCCCCTGCCCTAGCCCAGGGCCTGCACCCCAGACCTCCTCCTCCTCCAACTCAAACTCCCTCCCAGAGCCTTAGGCAGGTGGGGGGCAGAGTTGTGGGGGGGGGGAGGTTCTGGGCACCACCAAAATTTCTACAAACCTGCCCCCCCCTGGTCATGAGGGCAATTCTCACTTTACCTTCCCAGCCCTAGCAGGCAGTCTGGTATTGGACACCTTTGCAGCTCATTTTACTTCTAATTTACCAGAGGAGTTTCACAAGGTCACTGAAGTTAAAATGGGGCATAGAACTAGGGTCTCCATGTTCTAGCTACTGAGCCCCACTAGCTTTAGTCTGAGAGTGTCAAGAATCTGTTCTTTGGCTCTCCTGTCACTCACCGTTACACCACACCAGAGCTGGCCATAGGAACCTACAGTTCTGAGCACAGATGTTTGACTGATGACTTGCAAATTTTTGTGTAACCCACTGGCAAAGCATTGGTCGTGCTTATGCTAGGGGCTGGTCCACATATAGCACAGCAGTTATTCCTGGAGCTGGGGTGGTGGGGATCTGAAGTGACGTGTCTCAAGCCCTGTAGCAGAGCCAGGCAGGGGAAGGTTGTAGTTCAGTGTGTTTTTTATTTGTTTTGTTTTTGTTTTTAAATCTTTGTTGTTTTTAATGGTTTAATTCATACAATAAGGGGAAAATGTTTAAAACAGGCTTATGATTTCTAAATGTTTTTTATCTAAAAGTTATGAGCAATGTGCAACAACACACCGATGTGCCACATTTCAGCCATTCATCTCATAAGCTGCTTGCTAGTCTCACTTCCTGGCACGTTTGAAGGTTGTCAGGCACTGGCACCAGCCAGTGGCCTCCAGAGCTCCCTGAACAGTTCCCAAGTTACATGGTTATATGCAGTAAACACCCAGACAGGCTGGAAAGGAATATATCACACTACTTGGCAGTGCTGGATTCCCCTCATCCATGGGGCACTGGGGCTGCTTCCCGTCCCTGCAACCCGAAGTTTGGGGTTAAGTCAGGGTGAGGGTTGCACTGGCTCTTGAGGATGTGGGTGGGTTTAACCCAGAGGGGCAGGGCAGGAACATTACCCGGGGGATCCTTTGTTCTGTGCTCAGGTCGCTACAGCGCATTTCCTCCTGAACAGAGCACAGACTCTGCTTAGCCACAGGCCCAAGGGAGAGGGGAGAGCGGAGAACTCCTTAGGTACCTCCTGAATATGCTAGAATCTCCTCAGTAGTTACAGGATCCCTGGGAGTTACAGTCAGACCAGAAGTTGCCTTTTTATTGAAGTCTTTCAACTTTTATCCTAAGATGCAAATTTTTTCCTCTGAGTGTCCAGTGTCCATCTGTGCTAAGTAATTTTAACTCTAGTGACTTGAATCAGCAGCAGGTGAGGGTGAATGTGAAAGAGCAAAGATCATATGCAGAGTTATCATATGATGGTCCTGGTATGAAGGGAAAGAATCAGCCATCTTCCTAGACATGAAGGTCTGCTCTACACCACGGAGTTCAGTTGACACAAGGCAGCTTATGTCGACTGAACTATGGAAGTGCCTATTTCAGTCTCTCTCTCACTGACATAACTGCTCTGCAATGCCGACTTAATAACTCCACCTCTACGAGAGGCACAGAACCAAGGTGAATGTAGTTAGGTCAAGGCAGTGTCAGAGTAGACAGCAGGAGCACCGAAACCTTGGTAGAACTGGGGGGAGAGGCCCGAGACTCCAACCCTCTCTGTGATCCCACTCCTGCTCCTCCTCTTCCCCCTGAGGCCTGATCCCCTCGCAGGCCTGAAACCAGAGCCAGACATTGGTAAAAGCCACCCAGGGAATCCGGGCTGCTCTGGGGTGCCCCAGACCCTCCACCTCCCTTGGCAGGAGGCTCAGGAGCAGGGTGGACCACTCAGAGCAGGCCAGGGGACAGGACCTCAGGGAGAGGAGGAGCAGCAGGGGTGGGGCCACTGAAAGGGACCAGGCCTCATGGCAAGGGGGGGGCTAAGGCCAGCTTCAGCTCCCACACCAGGAAGAGGCTGGCACCTCCGGAAGGGGCCACACTTCACAGGAGGGGAGCAGATCACCTTATCGGCTCCCCTGCCACGAAGTGCCACCCCTGTCAGGGCTCCATCCCCCATGCACAGGAGAAAGGAAAAACCAATCTGGGGCAGTTACTGAGCTGGGAACTCCACCAAAGAAACCCAAAAGGGGCAAAAGGGAGGAGGAGCATAGGGAAGAGGGTAAGAATTGCACCTGCTGAGTGCAACAGCCCCGCTGCACTTGGCCTCAGGTCCCTTTAGACCCTGGCTGGGCAGTTTGGGAAGCAGCTTCCTGAGCTTGAGAAAGTGAAGTTGACTATGGCAGGAAGGAAGCACTGACTGGTGATGCTCTTGGGAATGCAAGTAGATACATCGACTGCTCTGTAATTGGCCACATCTTCTACTCCTGGGGGGAATTCTTCACCACTGCAGACACACACAGTTCATGTGTCCTGCAGAATTCTTGTCTGTAGAAAACAGGTTTCTGCCCAAGAGCAGCTGCAGTTCCACTCCTTGCCACCAGAGGCTGCTGTGGCACGAGAACAGCTGGCAGCATGAACTCAGCGGGCTGTTCTGGCACCACAGCATCCTCTGGTGGGGAAAAGGTGGAACTGCAGCACTTCTGGAGCAGAATGTATTTTCTGTGGGGAAAAAAATTCTGTGCGTGCCCCGTGGTGCAGAATTTCACCAGGATTAGAAGTTCATCACACACCCTTCCTGTGGAGCCAAGTTAGGACAGAGTGGGTCACATGGCGCCATAGGCACCAGACTTTTTCCTTTCCCCCGGGGTGCTGGCAATGTCCCTCTGCCACGTACATTGGCCAAACCAAATGGTGGTTTGAGCAGTGGCCTGCTAAACCCAGGCTTGTAAGTTCAATCCTTGAGGGGGCCATTTAGGGATCTGGTGCAAAAATCTGTCTGGGGGTTGGTCCTGCTTTGAGCAGGGGCTTGGACTAGATGACCTCCTGAGCTCCCTTCCAACCCCGATATTCTATGATTCTAGCAAAAAGATAAATGGTTACAAATCGGACATTAGGAATTGTAACACACAAAAGCCAGTAGCAGAACACTTCGATTTCCCTGGACATTCAATAACAGATTTACAAGTAGCCATCCTTCAACAAAAAAACTTCAAAGAGAAACTGCAGAGCTACAATTCATTTGCAAAATTAACATCATTAATTTGGGTTTGAATAAGGACTGGGAGTGGCTGGCTCACTAGAAAAGCAATTTTCCCTCTCTGGGTATTGACACCTCCTCATCAGTTATTGGTACTGAACCACATCCACCCTGACTGAATTGGCCTTGTCAGCATTGGTTCTCCACTTGTAAGGTAACTCCTTTCTCTTCTTGTGCCAGTATATTTATGCCTGTATCTATAATTTTCACTCCATGCATCTGAAGAAATGGCTTTTTTACCCACGAAAGCTTGTGCCCAAATAAATCTGTTTGTCTTTAAGGTGCCACCAGACTCCTCGCAGCTGAGAAATGGGTTCAGTGTTATTGCATCACATTGGCTACCTTGTTGCAGCTGTGTAATGTGAACTGGCCACTGAGCTGTAATTTAGCTGCCCCAGGCCCTGGATGCTCCCTGGCAGCCAGATGCAGGGTGTTAGCGATTTAAATAATGAGCAAAAAGAAAATAAATCCTCAGCACTGACAGCAGAGCATGTGTGTAACATTTATTCCCAGTTTGGACCCTATCTGAGAGAGATTGTCCCTTGGAGCAGCTCCTTTCACATTAACAGACCTGTGCCACCACAGCGATTGCTGATGGGTGGAATAAATGGGAGCTGTCACTGTGTCTGGTGTGGCTCACAACTGAGAGTGCCAATCTCAGGTCAGACTGTCAGAAAACAGAGCAGACTCGCCAAACTGCTGCCACGTTCGTTTCACCAAACCAGTAACAAGCGTGAACTCCTGGATCCCTATCCTACGCTTACCATGGAGTCACAGAGAGTCCCCTGAGGCTCACCAGCCTATCTTGCCACCCAGAAAAACTGCACTTTGTGATAGTTGTCTCTATACCCAATATCACATCATATTATGTTATTCTCAAACCAAAGGGTCAGTCACTTACCCCAGGTCAATGGATACTTTCTATCTCCCACCAGCGACAACGCTGGCAGCCAATTTCTCTAAACTAACTAAGGGTTTATTAGCTAAGAAAAAGAATTGTTATTGAGAGGTTAAAGCATGTAAAGGTCATTAACAGGTGAGACAAAATTTGAGAGTCCAAAATGCTAGCAGAGATGTAGTAATCTGCTAGGGTTCCAAAAGTCCTTCAGTGTTACCCAGAATAACTCTGGGGATCTCTATCCACTCACTCAGTATTTCCCCTTGCTAGAATCCAAAATGGTTAAGAGATTCTGGATACTTTTTTTGAATCCATATTTATAGCTCCTTTCCATAGAGAGCTGTGGGTTTCTTCTTCTGAGTCAGTGAGGAATGAATCTTTGACCTCTGACTTACACCAACCAACAAGCACTTGCTTTGAGGCTAGCCTCTTCTAGATGAAAACATTAATAACTTTCAAGTCATTTGTGGCTTATTTAATATTAATATCAGAGTCTGAGAGAAAATAATGCTTAGTGCGCATGAACTCTTCATTTTATCTTTATGATTCAAGTCTTTCCAATAACAAATACACCTCCACAAACATGTGTGTGAAGAAAATAAAACATGAATAATTACTGTGAAATACCTGTTAAAACTGTGCTGATGCTACTGAAAATGTCATTTTATACACCAATACAAATGTAAAATAAAATATGTGTGAATAATGATAATACTCACCATCAGGGGCAGGTCCTCTGCTGGACAAGGGACTTGAAGTTTGGAGTGAGTTCAGTCAAGGCAAGAAGGCCTGATTTCCCCCCCCCCCCCGATCATCGTTCATCTCCCAATTGCCTCTCACCCAGGTCCCCTCCCTTAGCCCCGCTGCCCTGCCCAGAGAGGCTCCCGCCCCCCAGTCACTGAGCCCGGATACCAGCACCTGCTCATTCACCCTCATGGCCCACTCACTCCATCCCTGTGCTCCTGCCAGAGCTGGCGGAGCTGCAGCTACACAAGCAGCCCCACAGGGCAGGGGCAGCTCCAGGCACCAGTAGACCAAGCACGTGCTTGGGGCGGCAAGCCGCGAGGGGCACTCTGCCGGTCGCCACGAGGGCGGCAGGCAGGTTGCCTTCGGCAGCATGCCTGCGGAGGGACAGGGGACCTCCCTCAGGCAAGCCGCCGAAGGCAACCTGTCTGCCGTGCTTGGGGCGGCAAAATATCTAGAGCTGCCCCTGCCCCAGGGACACACTGCACCCCAGAGCCTGGCCCAGCTGGGATGGCCCTGCACTGGGGAGTGGGCACGGCTCTGCACAGCTCCAGCCCCAGCTCATCTTTAGCCCATTTCACCTTTGCACTGGGTAAGGTGGCTACGGGGGGGGGGGGGG
>NC_133780.1:8577562-8606583 GCF_003597395.2 Chelonoidis abingdonii | reverse complement strand
TTTGTCAAATCAGGCCCTAAAAACCTCTAAGAATAGAGATTCCACCACTTCCCTACGTAACCAGTCCAGTGCTTCGCCACCCTCCTAGTGAAATAGTGTTTCCTAATATCCAATCTAAACCTCCCCCCAGGGCCGGCGCCAGTGTTTTTGGCTCCCTAGGCGCTTGGCCATTTTGCCACCCTGCGCGCTGGTCCCGCGGCTCCGGTGGACCTGCCGCAGGTGTTCCTGCAGAGGGTCTGTTGGTCCATGGATCCGGTGGAGCTGCTGCAGGCATGTCTGTGGGCGGTCCACCGGAGCAGCGCAAGCTGCCGACAGTCTGCAGGCATGACTGCGGCAGCTCCATCAGAGCCGCGGACCAGCGGAGTCTCCGCAGGCATGCCTGAGGCAGGTCAACCAGAGCCGCCTGCCGCCCCCCGGCAAAATGCCGCCCCCAATAATCCTGGTGCCCTAGCTGATTGCCTAGGTTGCCTACATGGAAGCGCCGGCCCTGCCTCCCCCACTGCAACTTGAGATCAATGCTTCTTGTTCTGTCATCTGCTGCCACCACTGAGAACAGCTGAACTCCATCCTCTTTGAAACCTCCTTGAGGTAGCTGAAGGCTGCAGTCAAATTCCCCCTCACTCGTCCAAGCCCAGTTGCCTCTGCCTCTCCTCATAAATCATGTGCCTCAGCCCTCTGATCATTTTTGTTGCCTTCTGCTGGACTCTCTCCAATTTGTTCACATCCTTTCTGTAGTGGGGGGACCAAAACTGGATACAATGCTCTAAATGTGGCCTCACCAGTGCCGAATACAGGGGAATAATCACTTCCTTCGATCTGCTGGCAATGCTCCAATTAATGCAGCCCAATATGCCATTAACCTTCTTGGTAACAAGGGCACACTGCTAACTTAATCCAGTTTCTCATCCACTGTAATCCCCAGGTTCTTGTCTGCAGAACTGCCACTTAGCCACTCGGTCCCCAGCATGTAGCAATGCCTGGGATTCTTCCATCCTAAGTGCAGGACTCTGCACTTGTTCTTGTTGAACCTCCTCAGATTTCTTTTGGCCCAATCTTCCAGTTTGTCTAGGTCACTCTGGACCCTATCCCTACCCTCCAGCATATCTATCTCTCCCCCCAGCTTAGTGTCATCCACAAACTTGCTGAGGGTGCAATCTATCCCATCATCCAGANGAGCCCAAGTGGCATCAATTGAGACTCAGTGCTGGCAGATTTTTTATGCAGTGTAGATGACCCTTTAGTGCTTTTTGAATATCTCACCAAAGCGTGTCATATGAGCACATTCTGTGCAGTGCCAATCTCTCAGAGATAATTCTATCTCCTTCGTGATGCTGTGCCACATAATTGTATTTCCTCCCTTCTTGATACTCAACCAAGGTTTCTTCCATGTTCCTACAACATTACCTGCCAATATGCCACCATGCACTAGCTGTGGGAATGACCAAGTGCAGATGCGTAATGGCTGACATCCCTCGCGCTGGCATCCTCATCTCCACTGGGAAACATTGCTTGGATATTCATCTTTGCATTCTGTGGGCCTAATTGAGATGGACATTTCTTCTGTGCCTCTCTTCGTGTGCTGAGGCTGGCCTGCGTCCAACATCGTCCCCAGAGAGGTCGACAACTCCTAGTAGCAGCACCACCACTGTCCTGCCCCTGTCTTCAAAGTGGGTCTATACATGTATTTAGTATCGGGGGGAGCTGTTTAGTCTGGATCTGTAAAAGCGCAAAGAGTCCTGTGGCACCTGTGACAAAGTCCTCTTCTACCTTGGTGGGTCTCTGCTTATTGGCAGATTGCTCACCTCAGTGATCATTCCCCACAAATCTGTGATCAACTCCTTTTGTGTCTGATCAGGAGTTGGAGGTTTGAGGGGAAGCCGGGCTCCCTCCTGTACTCCGGGTTCCAGCCAGTCCGTGGATTGCAGCTGTCTATCAGATGCCTCTGAAACAGCTGCATGACAGCTAAACTCTCTGGCTACTCCCCATGCCTCTCCAAACACCTTCTTTATCCCACCCAGACCTTCCTCTCTTGGTGGCTGAATAGCTGTACTCCTTAGTCCTCCCAGCCAGCACCCACTTTCATCTTCAGTCCTGTGCTCTTGCTCCCAGCTCTCATAGGCAACTCCTTTCTCCTGGTTCCTCCCCCCTGACTGGAGTGTCCATTTTAAACCCAGTGCCCCTGATTATGCTGCCTGATTGGCCGACAGGTGATCTAATCAGTCTTGTCTGCCTTCAATTGGTTCTACAGTTCCTGATTACTCAGCTGCAGCCCTCTGCTCTGTCGACTTAGGGAAAGAAAACTATTCATCCAGTGACCATAATATCTGGCCCTACCAGATCTCTGTACCCCACTGGTCTGGGTCTCTCACATATCCCTTCCCCTGCTCAACATCAAGGGTTGGTGCCTTTGGGAAGCCAGACAGTGCACATGTGACACGCCATCCTGGATTGCCGTGACGGCTCCTGCCTCTGGTTGCACATGGAACTGGAAAGGTTGGAGGATAAGAACCACTGGTACCCTTTTGTTCTTTCTCTTGTTCCCTGGCATCCAGAGGAAGAGGGGCATGGTCGGTCATGAGGACAAATCTGCACCACCAAGCAAGTAGTAGCACATGCTCCATGGCCATTTTACGGCGAGGCACTCTCTCTCCCACCTGCATATTTTTGTTCCTCGGAAGGAGATCCTTACTGAGGTAGAGAATGTTTCTCCTCCTTGGACATCTATGATAGCTGGCCCCAAAGCTACTTCTGATGCATCTGTCTGCAGAATAAATTCCTTGGTGAAATCAGGGCTATCAGTACGGGTTACTGCAGAGGCAGTCATAGGTCTGTGATGCTCCTCTGCTGCGTCAGACCATCTCACAAGATCAGGTCCACGGTCTTTCACTAGATCTGTCAGGGGCTTTGCCTGTGGCAAAGAGGGGGATAGATCATCGGTATACCCACTACACCTAGGAATGCCCGGACTTGTTTCTTGCGGTGGTGAGCCAATTTTGGATGGCTCCACTTGTTCATTGGGGTTTTACCGACTTTTCCCACAAATGTAGCCAAGATATTTGCCTCAGTAAACCTACAGCGCACTTGGCAGGTTTGCTGTAAGGCCAGCTCGCCTGAGGTATCAAGGACTGCCTCACCTTCTCTAGATGACTTCCCAGTCTGGGTATGAGTGACCACATCGTCCGTGTAGGCAGCAGACTACTGTTATACGGGTGTAATAGCTTATCCATGAGGGTGCTGGAAAGTAGCTGGGGCCCCAGTAGTCCAAAAGAGGACGGTATATTGAAAAAGACCCTCTGGTGTAGAGACACAGTCGTTTCCTCTGCTCTTCCATGCAAGGGAATCTGCCAGTCCCTTTGTCAAGTCTAGAGCAGTCAAACACTGGGCATTCCCAGATGGGTCCACTAGCTCATCTATGTGAGGTAAGGGTATGCATCAACCTGGGATACTTCGTTTAGTGCCGGAAGTCATTGCAAAACTTGTGGTGCCATCAGGTTGGGCACCAGCACGATTGGGCTGGACCACTGCTGTTGGATTCTTCAATGATCCCCACTCAGCATTTTTTTATTTCTGCTTTTTTTTCCTCCCTTTTGTCCTGGCACCCGATAGGGCCTCATTGTTATTCTGGCCCCAGGGTTATGCGATAGTGGTGTATATCTCGGTTGTTCGACCCTGTTGTTGAGAACACATCTTGGCTCCAACAACTTTATCTCAGACACTTCATTTTCTGGTCTTGGTGTTAATCTCACCTGTTTGGATGCTTGTTTTCCTGGTTAGGTCTTTTTGACAGTTATGCATGCCTCTTGTGCATGCCAGGGTTTCAGAAGTTAATGTGTAAATCTGTTCTTGTTTTTGTGTCTGGTGCCGCACCTTGTAGATTACTCCCCCATGGTTCAACCACCTCATAGGGTCCCTGCCATTGGGCCAGAAGCTTGCTTTCTGCCGTGATCCAACACTATCACCCGATCCCCTGGTTGGAACTGTCGGACTTTTGCCTGGTGATTGTAATGGGTTCTCTGGGTCTTCTTGTGTTTCCAAATGTTCCTATACATAGGGTGACCCAGGCTATCCGTTTCACATCTGTAAAACATGTTCTATTATTTCCCCTCATTGGGTCCTCTTCACAGATCTTTGGTGATATCTAGTAGCCACGGGGTGACGCTCGTATAATTACTCTAAGAGGAAAACCCAGTTGAGGCCTAAGGTACCTCCCAGATAGAGAAATAAGATAGGGTAGTAGGGTGTCCCAATCCTTCCCATCCCGACTTACTACCTTCTGTATCATAGCCTTGAAGGTTAGTGTTAAACCTTTCTACCAACCCATCATTCTGCAGATGGTAGACTGATAGTGGCCAGTACCACCTGATTCGGGGAAAGTCTAAAGCCTGGTCTATACTAGTTGTTATTCGGAATTAAGCCAGTTAATTTAAAAAAAAAAAAAAAAAATTGCGTCCACATGACCAAACCAGCTTGTTTTGTTTCGATTTAAAGGGCTCTTTAAATCAATTTCTGTACTCCACCTCGTCAAGTGGAATAGCACTTATATCGAGATCTCAATCCCAGGTTAAAGGTATTGTGGATGGAATTTAACGTTATTGGCCTCCAGGAGGTATCCCAGAATGCTCCCTTCTGACCGCTCTGGACATCACTCTCAACTCCGATGCACTAGCCAGGTGGGCAGGAAAAGCCCTGGGAACTTTTGAATTTCATTTCCTGTTTGGTCACCTTCAGCACAGGTGACCGTCAGCAAAGTCCACAATCACAGACGACCATACAGCGTGCACCATCACAAGAGACCACATATTCCTGGATTAGCAGACAAGCTCCAGCGTGTTCCAAACTGGAGGTACTGGGTCTCATCGCATGGTGGGGAGACAAGTCTCTTATGGCAGCATTATGTTCCAAAAAAAGGAATGCAAATACATATCCTAAAGCCTCCAGGGCCATGATGGAAAGAGGCTACTCCAGGGAGTATAGCACAAAACTCAAGGAGCTCAGGCAAACATACCAAAAAGCCAGGGAGGCAAACGGGTGCTCTGGATAACAGCCTCATACATTCCTCTTCTACCATGAGCTCCATGTAATTACGGGGGGCGACACCAACACTACCCCCCCACTGTCCATGGACACCTGCAAGGGGGGAGTTGCATGGAGCGAAGATAAATAGTCATTGGAGGAGGAGGAGGAGGGTTAGGGGTTAGGGGTAAATAGTCATTGGAGGAGGAGGAAGAAGAGGAGGAGAACAGTGCACAGGCGGCAAGTGGGGAATCCATTTTTCCCCCATGCAGGAACTATGCTTAACATTGGAGCCAATAGCCTCCCCGCACTCCCAATGAGGGCTCCCAGCACGTGACCCTGGAGAAGGTACTTCTCATGAATGAGAGCCTGATCAAAGTCACTCTGGGCTGTTCGCGTGTAGTTTAAAGGGCTCATACCTGCTCAGAGCCTCATCAGAGCCACGCAGTGGTGGGGGGGAGGGGAGCAGGGTTGGGTGTTGTGTGAAGTGATCATCCCAGAGAGCCCACAGGCCCTTCTTTATGGCAAACCCACCAGGCATTGCTTGCTATGGGAAAGGGGGCCCAGCAGTTTGAAAACATTGAAATGAATGTAGAAGAAGCAGAACGCTGCATGCCCCTAGGCTGCCTACAAGCTGAATTCGGTTGCCCAGCCATGTGTGATGGCTTACTCATACCAAAGTGTCCCCTTTGTTCTCTGAAATGTATCTTTTAAAATACTACCTTCACTTTTTCTCCTCTGAAAGGGGCAAATGTTTCAACGCGGCCCTATCTACTCCATCCCAGAGGCTGGTCCAGATTAGAAAGCGGAAAAAACGAACTCGAGAAGACATGTTCATGTTTGCCAAGCTCATGCAGTCCTCCCGCACTGATAGGGCCCAGTTGAATGCATGGAGGCAAACAATTGCAGAATCACTTAAAGCATTACAGGAACACAAAGAAAGGAGGGACTCACGCGATGAGAATAGGCAGGATGCTATGGTCACACTCATCGGGGAGCAAACTAACATGCTCCACTGTATGGTGGATCTCATGAAGGAAAGGCAGCAAGACCACAGTCTGCCGCTGCAACCCCTGTATAACTGCGCTCCCTCCTCCCCAAGTTCCATAGCCTCCTCATCCAGATACCCAAGAACACGAGGGGGGAGGCTACAGGGACCTACACACTCAACCCCAGAGAATCGCCCAAGCACCAGAAAGCTGGCAAACTTTTGGTATGGTTTCTGGACTTGTCCTTCCCTCCTCCTCCACCCCCAACCCCTCGCACCAGTCTGCCTTCTGATTTTTCTCAATGTGTTGTGCAACAAACAATAAAGAACAGTTTTTAAACAATTTAGACTTTATTTCCTTTAATATATGGGGGGCAGGGCGAGTAATCTCAAGAGAAACAAACACAGCTGTCACACCAAACCCCGGCCAGTCATGAAACTGGCTTTCAAAGCTTCTCTGATGCGCAGCCCACCCTGCTGCACTCTTCCAATAGCCCTGTTATCTGGCTGTGTGAAATTGGCCGCCAGTCGAATTGCCTCAACCTCCCACCCTGCCATAAAAGTCTCCCCTTTACTCTCACAGATATTGTGGACCACATAACAAGCAGCAATTACAGTAAGAATATGGGTTGTGCTGAGATCTAACTGAGTCAGTAAAACGCGCCCGCGCCCTTTCAAACATCCAAAAGCACATTCTACCACCAGTCTGCACTTGCTCAGCCTATAGTTGAACTGCTCCTTACTACTGTCCAGGGTGCCTGTGTATGGCTTCATGAGCCATGGCATTAAGGGGTAGACTGGGTCCCCAAGGATAACGGTCGGCATTTCAACATCCTCAACAGTAATTTTCTGATCTGAGAAGTAAATCCATTCCCACAGCTGTTCAAATAGACCAGAGTTCCTGAAGATGAGAGCATTATGCACCTTTCCAGGCCATCCCATGTTGATATTGATGAAATGTCCCTTGTGATCTACCAGTGCTTACAGCACCATGGAAAAGTACTCTTTGCAGTTTATGTACTGGCCGCCCCGGTGTGCCGGGGCCAAGATAGGAATCTGCCTTCTGTCTATCGCCCAGCCGCAGTTAGGGAACCCCAGCGCATTAAAGCCATCCACAATGGTCTGCACATTTCCCAAAGTTACTACCCTTGATAGTAGCTGGTCAATGATTGTGTTGGCTACTTGCAGCACTGCAGCCCCCACAGTAGATTTGCTCACTCTAAACTGATTCCCGACTGACCGGTAGCTGTTGGGCGTTATGAGCTTTCACAGTGTTATTGCCACGCACTTCTCAATTGTGAGGGCTGCTCTCATTTCGGTGTCTTTGCGCTTCAGGGCAGGGGACAGCAAGTCCCAAAGTTCCAGGAAAGTGGCCCTACACATACGAAAGTTTCACAGCCACTGGGAATCATCCCAGACCTGCAACACTATGTGGTCCCACCAGTCTGTGCTTGTTTCCTGGGCCCAGAATCATCGTTCCAGTGCATGAACCTGGCCCAACGCCACAATGATCTGCCAATTGCCACATGCTGTGCTTCTAGGAATGTCTGTGTCCATGTCCTCATCAGTATAGTAATTGTGTTGTCGTCACTTCCTCTCCCAGTTTTGCAGGTACTGCACATACTGCTGGATAATGTGCAAGGTATTTACAATGGTCAAAAGTGCAGCGGAGATCTGAGCGGGCTCCATACTTGCTGAGCTATGGCGCCTGCAAGGGTAATCCTGGAAAAAGGGCGCAAAATGAGCTATTCGGTTCAAGATGGCAGATAAAAGACAGTAAATGGTTGTCTTCTGTAGCTTTCACAGAGTAGGTAAGCTTGTTAGAGCTGCAAGAGCGGGAGAGTAGAGTTTGTGGCGGAAGCTGTGCAACTCTGTTCATGATAGCCGAAAAACTGTGGGGAATTGTTGCTGTCTGTAGCTTCCATGGGAGCCCATGACTGACAACATGGAAAAAGCAGTGGAAGCTATGTGGTTCTGTTCACAATGGCCGAAAACCAGCAAGGATTTGTTGCCTTCTGTAGCTTCCACAGGAGCCCAGGACAGAGAACAAGGAAAAAGTGACGGAAGCTGTGCAGCTCTGTTCATGGTAGCCAAAAAAGGTGGGAAATGCTTAGATGAAAGAGTAGATAGAAAGACAAGAGGACATGCGAGGTGGATTCACAGTACCAGGAGACAGGCGGTGCACCGTGCTGCACCATCTGCTGGTAGTATAGCGTCTGCCGTAACTTTCACGGACAGAGGAGCCAGTGACGGCATACACCCAGAAACACCCGTGAGATATTTTTGGCCCATCATGCACTGGGAGCTTAACCCACAATTCCAATGGGCAACAGAGACTGTGGGAAATGTGTGAGAACTTCCCACAGTGGACCGCTCCGACATTCGATGGTAGCCTTGGTACTGTGGACGCACTCTGCTGAATTCCTGCACTTTAGTGGGGACACTCAACTCCAAATGTATAAAATTGCTTCCGAAAATTCAAATAAAACAAGTTTGAATTAATTTTGTACTGTAGACGTGTCCTAAGAGGCACAGTTCTCGAATAACCTGCCCATGGTGGAGTCTCATCATCTTCAGAGAGTGAATGGTCTATGGCATGGGGAAAGTGAGTTTCTACCCCTCATTGAGTTTTATCTGCTATAAAGTAACTGTATGCCGTCATTATCCAGATAGGTTGCAGTATTCAAAGGAACCTACTTGATTTGTGTGTCTAAATCCTATTGGCTTTCTACAGAAGAGGAGTGCCTAGCTCCATTAATCCCCTTTGAATATCTCACTTAGTTTATTATTAATTACTTATTTTGTAGATTCCATCACTGATACCTTTCAAATCAAGATTGGATGTTTTTCTAAAGGATTCACTCTCGGTATTGTTTTGGAGATGGTTTCTGGCTCGGTTATATAGGAGGTCAAACTAGACAGTCACTATGGTCCCTGATGGCCTATTAATCTAATTTGAACTGCACCAAAAAGAAGTACAACATTTCTCTAAAAATACCACAAAATAGTAGATATTTTTAAAAAAAGCTAAATGTCTATGAATTATTTAAACAAAGTTTAAATTGTTTGAAGGGAGCAAGAAGATTCTGCTCCTCTGCCCCATTTATTGATCAGATCTGTTAAACTTAACTCTGGGAGATTTTAATTATATTGGGCAACACCATCTCTCTCTTGGAAATGTAGACTATTTTGTGTTCATGGTTTGGGCAACCTGAAAAGTGATGTGATTTTCAAGGTTGCCTATAGATATTTGGCCACCAAAATTCCAATTAGTTTTTATGGGAATTGGGAATCTGAGTTGCCTAGGTGAAAATCTCCTCCCATAGTTTTACAATCTAAACCTGCAACACTTTTCTGGTGGCATTTTTAAGGCCATTATTTAATATTTGTATTAACAACTTGGATAACAGAAGAGAGAATACGCTCATAAATCTTGCAGATGACACTAAGCTGGGAGGGGTTGCAAAGACTTTGGAGGACATGATAAGAATTCAAAATAACCTTGACCAATTGGAGAATTGGTATAAAAACAATAAGAGAAAATTCAGTAAAGACAAGTGCAAAGTTCTTCTCTTACCAAGGAAAAATGAAATGTACAACTACAAGATTGGGAATCACTGGCTATATGCATGTTGTGAATGAGAGGAATATTCATACCGTGAATTGGCTTCAGGTCCTTATTTCTTGGTAGCATTTTTGCTTTACTCCAAGGTACGTGAGAGAAGACAAGTGGGATTGAAATATATGCAGTTGATGTATTGATCTATAGTTATAAATTGCGGGACCAGCCTATTTAGGAGCCAAACTGTGAGTTACTTATAAGTGTTTAATCAAGCAAGACTTTGGTTGGGCCAGACTGGGTTCTCAGTAACACCAGAGTAGAGCTGAAGTCATTGGAGCTATTTTGACTTTAATCTCTGAGATCAGAATTTCCTCAACTGTGATTTTTGGCTGAGTAAAGACTGAGTAAAAACTGTCCACCCTACTGTACCAGTTTTGCAGTGTCATATAATTGTGTCACATGTTCTGATCTTCAAAAGAGTGCTGAGAATCCCCTCTCAGCAGGGCTGGCATAAAGCCTTCTCAGCCTGCTTCCCTGACCTCATTGTGGTCTCCCTGTATGTTTGCACTGCAATTTTTGCCTATATTAAACCCACTTCTAGCTCAGACTTAGGTCCGGATCTCATGGTGGCTGTTTTTGTATTCTGTGGTGCCTCCCATGAAGAATCTGATCATTTATAGCATGAGGAACAAGGATATCAATGCTGCCCTTTGGAAAATAATTTTGTCACGGCTATTGTCCAAAAAATAAAATGGCCACATTTCTCTCAGGACCATTGTCTCATTCTATGCTTCTTTATAGATATAATCAACTGTTGACATTATTGTTTCCATGAGAACATAACGTGCAATCCATTTCTGCATACTGACATATTTACACTGGTAAATATCTAGAAAAACGCCACTCAGGTCAATGGAGTTGCTATAAATTTTCACCTATATAAATAATATAAAAATCTATCTATCTGTCCAGCTAAGAATATAAGAATGGCCATACTGGGTCAGACTGAAGGAACATCTAGCCCATTATCCTATCTATGCACAGTGGCCAATATCAGATGCTTCAGAGAAAGTGAACAGAACAGGACAATTATTGAGTGACCCATTCTTTGCTGTCCAATTCCAGCATCTGGCAGTCAGATGCTTAGGGACACCCAGAGCACGGGATTGCATCCCTGATCCTCCTGGTTACCAGCCATTGATGGATCTACCCTTTATGAGCTTATCATGTCTAGCTATCCATCCATCCCCATACATACCCCTCCATTTATTGATCGATCCATCAATCTGAGGTTTTTGTACTGCCACCCATCACCATGATATCAGAGCACTTTCCACATAAAATCAGTTACCATATCAAAGTCACACATGGGATCTCTGGCTCTTCTCCTTTCTTCAGGAAGGGGAGTAAACAGTCTGCCCCTGCCATGTCACCGAGGCCGGAGGAGCTCTCTGCCCCAACTACTGACCCAGGGCCGGAAGAGCTATCAGCCTCTGCCATGGCCATGGGGCTCAAGGTGTCAGCTGCTGCCCTCAACAGCAGGGATCTTTTGCTATAATGAACCCCTGGCTTTAACGAACAAATGGCTTAGATCTTCAGGGGTTCGTTAAAGCGAGGATGTATTGTATTTGATTGGTTGATTGATTTGTTTCTTTGTTCCACATGTTTTTGGAATATGTGGGTGGAGGTTTGAAAGGGCTAGGTATGTTTGAATAGATGGAAGTATCCATTTGATATCATCAAGTAGTGGGTACTACCAGATCAGGCCCTAGATCAAGCACAGGCCTATCTTCCACTGGTTGTGGTTCGCTAGCAAAGACAGGGGCCTCCCAGACGTGACTTAGGCATCTCTCTCTGAGCTAGCACACACTCCTCTCCTCGGAGTCCTTAGAGTTAGAAAACTTTTCCTAATCTTTAATCTAAATCTCTCTTGCTGGAGATTCAGTCCATGACTTCTTGTCTTATCTTCAATGGATATGGAGGACAATTAATCACCATCCTTTTTATAACAGCCCATAACATATTTGAAGACTGTTATCAGGTCCCCACTCAGACTTCTTTTCTCTTCCTAGTATGGCAACTGCCACTGAGGAAATGATCAAAGAGCAGCAAAATTCCTTGTGCATATGCTAAACCATATGATGGGACACGAATACAATAAGGCTCAGAACATCAAATCTCTCAAATTCCCCAAGTAGCTTTGAAAATTCCCTTCAGTGGGACTGGGTGTCCAATTCACCTTGGCAGCTTTTACCAAGGCCAGTGCTGGATTCTCCATCGCTTGATGTCTTTAGATCAAGACTGACTGCCCTTCTGGAACATGCGTTTATCAAACATAAGTTACTGGGCTCAAGACAGGGGTAAATGGCCTGTGATCTACAGAAAGGTGGAAGACTCAGACTGGGTGAGCTAATGGTCCCCTCTGGCCTTAAATCCTATAAATATTCTGCAAAAGTTTCCATTGATGGGACCTAGGGTCCAAACCCCCTTCGGACCTTTAAAATTTTAGACTAAAGCCTGTTTTCAGTCTCTTGTTAGTTGGCTCCTTAATTGAGAGCCCTCAATAACTAAATCCTTCTTTTCACCTATAAAGCAAGTGCACTTCTCCAAAGCAGTGTGTCTGACATCTAATCCGGTGGCATCCTGTCTAGAGAGAAGCCAGGGCATTGACCTAAGGTGTCTGACACCTAACCCGGTGGCATCCTGTCTAGGGAGAAGCCAGGGCATTGACCTAAGATCAGAGCTGTAATTTTTTAAGAGTTCTGAGGAGTTAAATGCAAGTTCCCAAGGACTCCTTAAACTCCATTAGGCCCTACTCCAGAAAGGAGCCACGCTGTTCACTGTTGGACAATATACCACCACCAGTGCCTTGGACCAGATGCAGGAAATCTTAGTTTGTTGGAACATATCACTGGCAAGAGGAGATTCTAGGGAAGCCGTGCAGAAGCTATTTGGAGGGCGGAGCTTGGTGAATCCAGGTAGCGCCATTCATTTGTTTTAACGGATAACCGCTTCCTTCTGGTTTGTCCCCTTTCTGGACTGGGCAAAACCAGACATACATTTTGTCCAGTTTCATGGATGAGACGCATGCAGTCGCAATGACAGGCAAGGCGATGAGCAAGGGGGTGGGCCACTGCTTTCTCAAAAAGACCAAGAATGTCAGGTGTGACTGCTTTAATAAATAATTAAATCCCATTATGATTCATAGCAATATGCTTATGAGTTGTGATATTGACATGACCGGGATATGTTTTATGTTAAAAATGTGCCATTGTAACATATCACTGCAAAAGGTTATGAACTAAGTGGATTTATCATTCTATTACATCATGCATCATTTTTGTTTTTGATGTTAATCAATATTGGCTAAGATGTTGATTTTTAAGTAGCTCAGTAAACAGTTTGTCAGCAGCTTTGAGAAAAAGACTATTCTCAGTAAGTGTCAGTCAAGAAACACTTAAGCTACAATGATCTCTGAGAGACGCCAATCCACACAGAGCTTTCCTGGGATAGTAGGCATAGTCCGGTAAAGTTCTGGAAAGTCAATGCATGGACATATGACTTGCCATGTGAATCCAAAACTTGTTGTGCTCTGGGACTCTGCATAAGGAGAGGAGAAGGAGTTTCCAACCCCACAAGAGAATTCCATTAAGCCTGGAAACCTCCCATTCTGTCTCAGTCGGTCAAGAGATGTCCTCTCCAATCCCAAAGGATACCTGAAAGAAACTGAACAATGGATACTAGCCAAACAGGAGTGTGAGTAATTGCTGGACCCAGACCTAGAAGGAGGCTATCTGTAAAAGTATGCTTACTGGAACACTCTTGAGATGATTTCATCTAGAATCACTTTTCCTTACCATAACTAGGCTTTAATTTGCGTGTTTTGTTTTATTCTTGTTGGTAATTCACTTTGTTCTGTTCTGTTATTACTTGGATATCACTAAATCCTAACTTTTTGTTTTATAAATCACTTTGAATATTAATTTAACCACGAGTATGTATTAATATTTCTGGGGAAAGGGGCAAAGCTGTGTACTGTCTCTATCAGTGTTATTAAAGGCTAACTTGGAAAATTTATGAATTATTCTTTTTATAAACTTTATACAAGGTAAAATGGATTTATTGGGGTTTGACCCCATTTGGAGCTGGGAATCTGATTGGTGGAGACAGGGCACTCTTACTGTTTTTCAGTTAAGCCAGCAGCTTTTGGCGGATGTGGTTCAGATCTGGGTCGTTGTTGTTAGCATTCAGCATTGTCTGGCTCAAACCAAGGCAGCATGAGATCCCAGACTGGCAGGGAAGACAGGTAAGAAGTAGTCCAGGCACAACGGGTGGTTTCCAGGGGGGTTTGGTGATCCCCCATCATCGGCATGTCTGGGAATGCAATCAGTGGCCCAACCTAGCTGAGTTGAAGGCGGAACATTTTTCTAAACCTTTGGCAATTGTTACTCACTAAAATATAGCAAGCATCTGTCACGATAGGGTAGGAACCATTTTCCATGATGAGTTATTTTGTCCATCTCTACCAATCCTGAATGTGACAGCAGCACACACGCCCCTGCCCATGTCATAATCCTTTGGGTCTCCAGTACAGAGAGCTAAGGTATGGGCATTGCTGAGATGATCCAGGAATAATACTGCTCTTCCTCTCACTAAAGAATTCTTCCATCTTAGGTCTCACTCCCACTGCTGTTTTGCAGTAGCTTGGTAGGCAATATCAGCCTCTGATTAGTGCAGGAATAAGGTCTCCTGAAGTTCTCAGGCCACTTCTGCATATGCGAGAGTCACCATCTAAGCTAGGCTGGCACCCGGGGGACTCAACCAGAGACATCTAGGGCTCAAAGTACGAGTTTCTACAGCTTGAGCTGAACAGCCAGGCTGCCTGACAGCCACTGGAACAGCCTGCTATCCTCTAGGTGGGGCACAGAGGGGCCTCATAACACACACTGTCCATGGCTGGGGTTTATACAGCGACAGTGCACAGCTATCTGAGCTTGAGTCACCTCCCTCAGCCAGGAGGAGAGAGAGTCACAGACAGATATACTAATGTAATGCCATGAACTCTACTGGAGTTTATTCTCTGTGTGACCCCTTCTTCTCTTTCCCATCTATGAACATCCATAAAGTAACAGAGTCACAGAGTTGAAGTCCACAAGGGACGACCAGATCATCCAGTCTGACCTGCTCTATGCCAACACCACCCGGCACCCACAGACCAAACCCAACCACTGAAATTAGACTAAAGTGTCACAGCCCTCAGGAGACTAGACAATTCTGTGCCACCGGCAGAGAATAGGAGAGATAGAGGGACTCTAGTGCCTGAGGCCCCTGCAATGGCAGGGAAATTATTGAAATACACCCAGTAAATCCTTGCAAGTGACCCACACAAGATGCTGCAGGGGAAAGCAACCCCTCCCCACCGCAAGTTCCCTCCCAATCTGACTGGGGGTAGAATTCCTTCCTAACCCCCACATGGTGATCATTAGACCCTGAGCATGTGGGCAAGAACCAAGCATTCGAGAGAGAGAGAATGGCTCAGTGCCATCTCATAGCCCTGGGACATCCATCCAATGTCCCAACTCCAGCCAAGGCTGCCCGATGCTTCAGAGATTAAAAAAAAAAATACCTCCTAGAATACACTGGGTCACTGGGAGCAATACCTTCTTGACCCCTGCCAGTGGCCAGATGAAACCGTGAAGCATAAGCATTTTAGGAACAGAAGACATATGCTGCAAGTGAGCCCCAGGGCTGCTTCGCGCTGCCCCCCACCATCACAAGCAGCCCCATTATACAATCCCACTCAGACATGTGTCCAGCTATCTCTTAAAACTAATTCTGCCATTGGACCCCCCATAACTCCTACTGAGAGGCTACTGTATAATTTGCCCCATTAGTGGTTAGAAACCTCCCTGTAATTTCTAGCCAGTCTCTCCATATCTCACACACCCAAATGTGAATGTAAGCCAGGCTGACAAAGTCTGGCTTTTTGTCCCCTTCTAGTGGATAGGCCACAAATGGTGGTTTATAAGACAATGGGCTCGTCCCCAGCTGGTGGCAATGGATATACAGCTCCATTGGAGGCAGTAGGTCAGATCAACAGATGCGGCAAATTGCTTTAGTGCCACCAGAGTCAATGAAACTACACTGACATGCTGAAGATCTACCCAAAATGTCTTTTCTCACCAATCCCAGTCTTATATCAGTCTGACTCCTCTGGTTCCAAGGAAGCCACTCCTGATTTAAACACACAAACAAGACAACTCCCATCATTGTTTTCACTGGCCATGGAATGGGTTCAAGTGGCCAAGCAGTGTAACGAGTATTGTTTTAGCACAGAGTAAAAGTCTGATTTCTCTTGTGCACACAATTTACACCCATGTAACTCCTCAACTGGACCAGATTTTCTACTGGTGCAAATCACACCAATGGCAGTGACATCAGCAGAGTTAATCTGGATTTGCATTGGTGCAACTGAGATCCGAATCAGACCTGTTTGTGTGCAAGCTGTGTGGTCATGGAAATCACTGACATTCATGAACGAATACTACGGAAGCAAATTTTAATTAGAGAAAGACAGAAAATTAATTATTTGTGAGTTACCTACACTAAGTCAGTCTCCTCAGGGCAACTTTGATTTCCTTGTTCCTCATGCTGTAGATAATTGGATTCAAGATTGGTGGCAATACAGAATAGAGAACAGCCACCACAAGATCCAGAGCAGATGGGGAGCTGGAGGTGGGTTTCAGGTAGGCAAAAATGATAGTGCAAACAAATAAAGAAACCACAGTGAGGTGAGGAAGGCAGGTGGATAGGGCTTTATGTCAACCCTGTTCAGAGGGGATTCTGAGCACTGATTTGAAGATCTGAACATATGACACAATGATAAAAATAAAGCAGCCTAAGAGTAAACATGCACTAAAGACAAAGAGCCCAAATTCACTAAGATATGTGTTGGAACAGGCAAGCTTGAGTAGCTGAGGGATCTCACAGAAGAACTGATCCACCATGTTGCCTCCACAGAAGCTCAATGCAAACGTGTTCCCAGTGTGTAGTACAGAGTTGAGAATTCCACCGATCCAGGCACCAGCTGCCATTTGGACACAAGCTCTGCTGTTCATCATTGTCTCATAGTGCAGTGGTTGGCAGATGGCAACATATCGGTCATATGCCATGATGGTAAGAAGGGCAAAATCCCCTCCCAATAGGAAGATGAGGAAAAAGACTTGAGTAACACATCCAGCATAGGAAATGGAGTTGGTGTTCATGAGGGAGTTGGCCATGGATTTGGGGACAATGACAGAGATGGAGCCAAGGTCTACGATGGACAGATTCATCAGAAAGAAGTACATGGGGGTGTGAAGGTGGTGGTTGAAGGCTATGGCCATGAAGATAAGAAAATTCCCCACCAGGGATGCCAGGTAAATCACTAGAAACACCACAAAGTGCAAAATCTGCAGCTCCCAAACTTCAGAGAATCCCAGGAGAAGGAACTCAGTCATGGTGGTTTGGTTGGACATTTTCTTTCTCAGTACATGTCTCAGGATGTCTGCGGAGGGAGGGACAAGAGCAAGGGTCAGGATTAGATCAGTAAAGTAACTCTTCTTTTCTGAAATCCACCTTAATTTTCTTGATCCAATACTTTAGCTTGTGAAGATTGGTGTAATACGGGAATGAGGATGGGGAAAACAGCCCCACTGACTCCAATGGAATTACTCCTGATTTATACTGGAGTGAGAGAAAATAGGATCATCTCAATGGACTCCAGTGGAGTTACTCCTGATTTACACCAGGGTGATAGAGAGGAGAAATAGGAACAATTGCTTTTGAGGTATTTGTATACTTCTGTCCACCAGAAGTGGGCGAACTCTTGATAAAGGTGTATAAATGTTATCATCCTCAGTTTACCAAGGGGAATTGGGGTCTGGCTGTCCAGATTCTGCTGTCAGGGGCACTGTTGCAAATGTGGGGTAATTTCACTGCATGCCATGGAATTACACCCACTTTATACTGCTCTAAATGGAAGCAGTATTTTGCACAGAGGTGACCGAACCCTGTCACAATTACACAGTGAAATCGAGTCAGGAATACAGACTGTACCCCTGACTCGCCATCCCCTATTCTAGCAGGGGTTTCATTCTCATTTCAAGAGGCAGACATTCCGGTTCCCCTCCTGTTTCTCTATTCACTCAACTAAACTCCCTTCCAGAGCTTGGAAGAGAACCCAGGAGTTGTGACTCCCAATTTGCCCACTGTTCTAACCCACTAAATACAAGCTAGGAGTGCTGGCTCTACGCATTGGACTCAACTCCCTCCCAGAGCTGGGAACACAAGTGAGGTGTCTCGACTCCCTGTCCCCTCCTCTAACCATTACATCAGACTGCATCTCAGCTTCTGTCCCAGTATCTTTCCACCGCCATCAGGAATGACTGCTGCGAGTGACAATGGAGAGTCATTTGGCCAGCAAACGTGCATTAGAGTGATTCTCCTGCGTGGTAGTTGGGGCACTCACCTGGTGTCTGGAAGAGACAAATCCAAGTTCCAACTCCAATGACTATCTAATTGTTGATACAAAGTATAACAGCTCCAACAGGAGAGACAGAGACATTCTCATTTCAGAGCAACTCATAGCCAAACAGCTCAGACACTCTCCTGTAAAGTGGGAATTCAAACCCCTTCTCATCATCAGTCAGAGGGAGGAATTGAACTGAATCTGTCACAGGCCAGCCGAGTGCCCTAACCACTCAGCTTCAAGTTATGAGGGATGCCTGTCCCACACTCCTTATTAGAGACAAAAATAGAACCCCCAGATCTGGCTCCTCTCCTCTACACCCTGGACTGAATTTCCTCTCAGAGCCACACATAAAACTCAGGACGCCTGGCTCTCAGTCCCTGCTACTCTTACCCACTAGACCCCACTCCTTTCCCAGAGCTGGAGATAGAACCCAGGAGTCCTGGCTCCTAGTCCACACCACTCTAACCCACTAGACTCAATTGCCCTTGCAATAATCTAATAGACAGAAGTAACCATAAACACAGAGATAGAGAAAGAGCGTGAGAACTAGATACAAACTAGGTGAGGGGGGGAGATGTAACAAACTAACAGCAAGACACAAGTAAGAAAAACATAGATACTGAGAGTGAGAGAAAGACATAGAACTAAGATAAACTAAGAGGTAAATAGAGAAAAACAAACTAACAGAGAGAGAAGTACAAATAGATAGACAGCAATAACGACAAGCTAATGTATAGAGAGAGAAAATTAACAACGAGCTGAAAGTTTTTGTCACAATTTCTGGACAATTTTAATGTAAACTCAATCCATTCTAAAAAAAAAAAATGTGTGTGTCAATTTGATTAATCCCCCATTCTCCACAGGAGGATTCTGTGGCACAGATATTCTGCCCTCTCTTTCCTCAGGTAACTGCTTTGGTCTGTCTCAGTTTCCCATGCCCAAATTGAGCTAAGAGTGAAACTCTGAAAAAAATATCTGTCACTTACAATTTCAACCTGAAAGTGACACATTGTAACTCCCAAATATATTTCATTGCAACAGCAAACGTGTGGCGCCTGTCTGTGTGGAATCCTCCCTGATCAAGATGTCTTTTCTTCTCCAGCTACAGACTGCAATTGGCTATCTCTCTCTGTCTATCCCCTACACACACCTGTATCAAACAATCTATCTATCTAATGTCCCTATCACTGTACTGTGAGAGGTTGTTACCCTTCACGGGGAGGCTGAACTGCTGGAAATACACTGAGACCTGTGCTGTCTGCGGATGAGCTGTGTGTCAAAAACGCGGGTGATGCAGGACGGTGATTTATCCATGTCCGTTTTCTAAGGGCTTGTGGGACTCACTCCCTGGCGTCCTCAACAGCCCAGCGGCAACAGTTCATTTCTCTTGCCCTCTACTTCCCTGAAGAGTTTCCAGAAACTAAAATAATCACAATTACAATGAGGCAGCAGGTTCTAAAGGAAGGTAGTGAGGCAAACACTAGGGGTATACAGGACTGTACTCCAGACATCTGGTATCAATTCCTAGCCCTGCTTCTGACCTGCTGTGTTACATAGGGGAAAGTCATTCCCTTTTCCCTCCCACCCTTTGCCTGTCTTTTCTACTGTAAGCTCCTTGGGATGGAGACTGTGTCTTACATAATATAATGAGCCTTTTCTATTAGGTTCAACTATCAAATAATTAATTAATTAGTCATTATTACAAAGCTAAAGTTCAAGCTGTCCTGAGAGCTGATCCCAACTATTCCTCGGGCTTTTTTCAGTCACTTCACCTCTCCATTCCTCAGTTTATCATATATCCAATGGTGTTAATCGTTATTACTTGGAGAATAATTCATAATGAGTGGAGATGAACAAAATATCTTCCTGTCAAAACAGCTTTTTGAAAAAAAATTGCTTGCCATTGAAAATGATTTTAGTGTGGAAAAAATTCATTTTGGACTTTCTATTTTTTTTTTCTTTCACAGGGGTGAGTTGTTCAATTTTTGGTTTTAGTTTTATGAAAACCTGAAGATGGATAACATGTTTGTATACTTTTCAATATCAGAAATCTTTTCCCCAAACTAGAAAATATTTACCATAAAGTGGCATTATTACTAGAGTAGGTTATTGAAAACCAAACACTTTTCAGTCTCCAATTTGACTCTATGCATTCTTTCACATATAGTCCCACTCCCCCTCACCAGCACAACCTATTCCATCATTCATATATATTTTGTACCCTGGTATTACAGTGTCTTATTGATTCTCATCATTCCATCCAGTTTCTCTCTTAGTACATCAATATTCTCATTTAATATCAGGCTTCTCCACACCTGTTGGCTTTCACTCAGCCCTTAGTTTTAAAAGCATCATCAAGATGGTGGAGAAGATGCAGATATGAGTATCAAAGCAAAGTGCATCATTAGCACTAAGGTGCCAACTCTGATAATCTGAACCTCATTAAAGGAGGCATCTGAACCCGCCAGCTCAAACACGGTTGGCCTCTCACAGAAGAAAGGGCTAATTTTATTAGACACTCAGAATGGCAGACTGAATATAAAAGCTGTCTGCCCCAGAGAAACCATGTTCCCATTGATCCATGAGCCAGCCAAGAACACAACACAAGTCCTCCTGCTCATGAGGACCAAATAGTGCAGAGAGACACATCTGGGGATGTGTTGGTCATAGTATCAGAGGGGTAGCTGTGTTGGTCTGGATCTGTAAAAGCCTATGGTGTGATGGTCCTAGGTCATCACAGCCAGCCAGAAACATGCCTTGTCTGGAAACAAGAGGAAGAAATATATCTGCGCAGCACGGCTGGGGGTGGAGATGGTTTTCTCCTCCAAGAGGAGATCCACCAACATCTTGGGCAGGGTGATGGAAGTGTAGCAGACTTCTAGGAAGGAAAAGCTCCATAAGAAAAAAAGTACACTGGTGTGCCCATTTCCTGATCAGCCACAGGGGTAGTGTTTCCCATAAATGTGAGTACATGTGTCACTGAAAAAGCATTATAAAGAATGAAACCCACAGCTCTCAGAGGGCAGAAAACCCCTGGAAAATGAAGTCCAAATCTCAGTCTGGCTTGCTTCATTCTTTCCTTCAGTGTAATTCATCTGTATAGAAAACAAATGGACATTTGCTTATCAGTTAAGCAAAATTACTCAGGGACAGATCCCCAGCTGATATAAATTGGCATAGCTGGAGCCAATGGGCCAGGTCCCCAATTGAGATATAGCAGTATAGTTCCACTAGAGTCAAGGGGGCCAGGTTCCCAGCTAGTGTAAATTGATGGAGTTATACTGAAGTCAATGAAGCCAGGTTCCGAGCTGGTGTAAATCAGTGCAGCTCCACAGAAGTCAATGGGCCAGATCCCCAGCTGGTGTAAATTCATACAGATACATCCAAGTCAATAAGTTAGATCCCCAGAGGGTGTAAGTTTTTATAACTCCACTGACTCCAGTTGAGCTCTGCCAGTCTCCACCAGTTGAGGAACTATCTCCCTGTAACACCTTGGCTAAGTGAATCATGACCTTCTGTAGTGACTGTTCCACACAGATGACATAAGCCTTCTATCACTAGCAGTGAGCGAACTACTCAATTAGCTCATGCAGCTGTGACTTGCCCTTTTGGGTCCTACTCCCAAGCTCATTGAACTCAGTGACAGGGGTTCTCAAGGTCGACTTTTCCAAAATGCTGAGCAAGGTGCTGGGCAGCAAAGTACAATCTTTTCTTTGTTTTCGGGAGTCA
Organism: Chelonoidis abingdonii; assembly: GCF_003597395.2. Taxonomy (NCBI): domain Eukaryota; kingdom Metazoa; phylum Chordata; order Testudines; family Testudinidae; genus Chelonoidis; species Chelonoidis abingdonii. The sequence goes on along the minus strand of NC_133780.1, from coordinate 8,584,779 downwards.
TGCAATTACGCTCAGAAGACATATGGTTGATGCAGAGATTTTCACCAGCACTGTGCCCAAATCAGAGCAACCCGTCATGCAACCAGTCATGCACAGGCAATTTTAAAGGGCCAATTTTAGCCAGGAAGAGGTCACTATGACAGGATACACCTGTGGGAAGTTAGATGCTCTTGTCAGGCAGAAGATGGAAGGGGAAGGTTTAGCCTTGGAGTTTCAGAGACGTACGGGACTTAGGCACCACACTTGACTTCCAGTGGGAGTCAGAAGACGTTGGATCGAAATGGATTAAGCTAATTCGAAATAAAACACTCTTATTCTGGAATAAGAGCATCCACACAGGAAGTTAATCAGTAATAGCTGTTCCAGAATAACTTCCCACCTAAGCAAGTCCTTATTCCTTTCAGCCCATGTTTGAAAGTCTCTGTTTTAGGGCTTATTGTAATGTAAATTTTACTTATTTCTTTGAAGTTCTGAAAATTGATACTTAAAACTTCTGCCAGCTAATTAAGTTTAATTTTATTCTGTCTCTCTGTGCCAAAGGAGAATGCAGAATGAAAGCAAACACTGCATGGACTAGGAGCTGAATTCTCACATGGGTGACTAGTTCCATATCTGCCCCTTTGGAATAAATGGATGTTTCCTTTCTGACCATCCTGCAAGTGAGAAAGACAGAACTGGGAGGGTCTGTGAGAAGGATGGAAACCTGGGGTGAGATTTTCAAAACTGCCTAAGGAATTTGGATGCCCATTTTCCACTGGATTACAGTGTGTGGTTTGGCCCTTAAACCTTTTCTATAATAAAATTATCAGGACATCTTAGAGCTTTTTGTCATTCTACCATAAATCTCAAGGGATCAGCTTGTGCATGAGAAACCCTAATTTTCAAGATAAAAAAAAGTTAAGATGCCATAAGAACGAAAATCCTTTTTGTCTGCTAAATCAACTTTTATCCGAGGAACGGAAAGAACTTTACAGACACTATTTAAACTTCACGACCCTTTAGCTGTATCTTTATGGTCTGCTTCCCAAGTACTTACCCAGCCTGACCCTGTTTAGTGATCTGTCTCATGGGATCACTATAAATATTATTATTCCCTGGAGAGCCATAAATATTATCATCTCCATTCTATACAGGGACAAGTTCAGAAACAAAGAGGAAAATGACTCCCCACCAAGGTCATAACATGACTGGGAACATCAGCATAAATATTTGGGAGACATTTATTCCATTTGTATTCCAGTCCTGGGCTTCCAAAGAGGGTATCCTGGAGAACCTGGAAAACAAAACAAAAGAAAAGAATTGCAGCGAACTCACAATGAGCATCTCTTTCTTCACAGTGATACTATGAGATATCTCACTAAGCAAGAATGATCTGGATCAGTTCTTGAATGAAGGATCCTCAGAGGGCAACCCAAATGCTGAAGAAAGCAATGTGGATTATACTGTGCCCTTGGAGACAGTGCTAACCACAGTGCCCCAGCATATGTCTTGGGGACAATGTGTTGGAGGGACCGTGGCTGGGGCTCAACCGGGAGGACTCTCCCCACACAGTCAATGCTGACCTCAATGTCCCTGTGAGACACTAGGAGAGCTGTGCTGCACAAAGAGGGGGACTCAGTAGGGAGCACTGTCCCCTCTCAGTCAAGGCTGACCCCAATGCTCCAGTGTAATGTTAGGGACTTGTCTTGCATGGGTTGTGCTGGGGTCCTGAAAATGGGAGAGGTACATACTTGGCACCACTAAGCTATGCCTCCGTTGCCTCTATCCATGCTACTGCAACCACACTGCTATTTATATTTGCGTTAGCTCAATGTGTTCAAAGCAGAGGAATCATACCTCTTGCTCATAGCATAGATGTATGTTAAGTAACGGTGCTCTTTTCCTGTGAGAAAGGGTATATAGCTAGGGTGACCCTATCTAGATAGATCTAGATATAGATGAGAAACCAATGATGAACCTTGATTTGAATTTAAAAAGTGTTAAAGAAACAAAGACTCTGAAAGCTTAATGTGAAATGCACATCTCAGAGGGAATAGGGGACATTCTGAACTGGGAAAACAATAATCTTGATGCTACAACCAGATTAAAGGTCCCATTGCAGACATGAGAGAGTCGCAGAGCACTTTCCATGGCAGAAGGGTGGGAGGTGGATGGTTTGTTAATCAATGCACGTGAAGTGCTTTGAGGTCTTCACAAGGAAGGAGACTTTAGAGAAAGGCAAAAGTGTAATCATTTAGTAGTAATGGGAAACTGTCTATGAATTTTAGCCACAGGTTCTAGGTAATGTAAGAATAAAAATACTGGTTGTTTCACACAATCTGCCACAAATCCAATAGAAATTCTTCTTTTTAGTGCTGGAATCCTATACTCACCCAGCCCCATGCAACCTTTGCCTGAGTCAGAGGAAGTGATACTAACCAGGCTGATATCTCCTTGCTCAGGTAAGAAAAGGGTGGGTGTCTCATCTGCTGGATATGCAGAAATGCCCAGAGATGACCACCCAAAAGAGCAAGAGAAATGGAAACAGGGTTGCTCCTCCCAGCTGGGATCAATTGTCCTAATTTGATTCTCCATCGTTCCCAGGTTCATGCTTCTGATTTTGCATTACCTTCTGTTTTGTTTCACCTGGGTACCTTCATGTGGATTGGGGATGTCATCACTGGTGTGCTCCACACTTTGACTGAAGAACCTGTATCTGCTCATTTCCTCATGCCCGGGAGCTGAGCACCTCAGAGCAACAGCCTGTTTTGTGAGATGCAGGGTGTCCAGAGAGCATCTGGGAGGAGGCAGGTGGTCTGGAACAGAGTCAGCTGTATTGTCTCAGGCACAGAAACATCCATTAAGTGAGCAGAAGGGAAAGTGGGTAAGTGAATTCCCAACATGTTGGCATAAACCAGCTTCCATCTCACTGTCCAGCACCCCATTTCTCTCAGCCAGGGAAACACCCTGTGGCAGATTAACTCCAACATAGGTCACACTCTGTGGCAACAACCTGGGGATAATAAGAGGATGCTGGTGATGGCCAAGGTTTATTGGAGATGATGTCATTTTAATGAGGATTAATACTGAGGCCTTGAGGGACTGTAGCTATTACAGATATCCTGGCACTTTCACCAAGAACTGAGCAACCCAGGTTCCAGCTTGATGAAACCTTTTATCATTACCCTGAGTGTGAGATTCTCCTTAAGTTTCTATCTGTTTTTAATGTTGCTGAGCAGCTGTTTGATGTCTATCACATCCCACCCCAGAGTTTCAGTGTGTTGATACTGAACCCAGTGTACACAGCATCTGACATGTCAATCCTTTACGGTCCACTGGGATGAGAGATAAGGTGGAGCTCTGTACAGGGAACACATTCTCAGACTTTCCCCTTTGGGCTGAGAATCAAGAGGAGAAATTCCATTGCAAATGGGATATTTTGTTTGGGGAATTTTCCATGACATGAGAATGGGAGTGCAAAATGAGCGGGCCAACTGGCAAGCCTGTTACATTCACTGTGCCAGCAGCAGTTGGAGATCAAGAAGATGATGTCGATGATGGTGAAGAAAGACACAACCACCACAAGTTCCCGAAGCCAAAAACTCATTTGAACTGTGTAGAGAGAAGAACATCTGGTGATGTATCAAGTACCACGGGATTTGTTATGGACAGCTGGAGAGAAAAACAGCTCCTCTCAACAGAATATCTGGCCTTTAATCAATATTTCTCTTGCCATCATTCTATCTAGAGTCCTTCTTTCACTCTCTGTGCATGGATGTCTCTGGAGTGGTCTCTATATCTCACAGGTTGATATAAGGATCCTTCTATCCTGTGGGAGGGGGAAGTTTGGGGAGTATGTTATTCTTGGATATGTTTGAGGGGCATTCAAAGTGATGGAGAATCTCACCTATCACCTCGACATTGACAACCTCACTCCTGGGGGACAGAATTCACGCCCGCTCACATCCTCCTCATACTCGCAGGCATATTCCCCAGCGCACTTTGGAGTTGTTTGTGGGATATGGAGAATAGACCAGTTGGAAAGGTGACCACCAGTGTCCACAGAGCTATACACCCCACAGCTGTGCTCTGACCCTGCTGCCCTGGGGATGATCTCAGCGCCATCCCTGTAGAAATTACAACTCCAATGGACAGCACTCCCAGGGACCACACAGGAGAGAAGCACAGCACCTCCTTCTTTCACCGCTCCCAATGGGGGTTGGACGTTCAATGTTGGCTGGGGAAGGGGATCTGAGAGGGGAGCAGGGAAGGTAAATTTTTAGTATGTGTCATCTGGGGGCAATGGTCAGAATCAAATTTTATTTTTGTTCTTTCTCCAATTTTTCTTTCTTTATCAGAAGACCCTGATAGACTTTATTGAATGACATATTAGACCCTGGTAGATGGAGGACCAACTGCTCACAGAACTCTGGGAGTCAGTATCTGTTTCTTTCAGAGGGAGGGGCTGCCCAAACCCCCAAAACCTGAGAAATGTTAATAACCACAAACCCAATCTCTATTCATAATGACTGTCTTTTACCCTTCCTTCTGGCAAATGCTACAGGGTAAAAATCTGGCCTGTTTAAGTCAAAGGGAATTTTTAATTCCATGGGGCCAGGATTTCACCCCTAGAGTCTAATGTCCAGCAGGACCTCAGCTGGGAACAGCAAACAGGCGACTTTTGCCTTCGAGATCAAGATAGAAAACAGTGAATAGTGAATATATATCCCCTCTGGCCACTTGGATAAGAGCTGGAGGCTTTTAACACCACCACAATGAATTTAAATAGGGGCTGTGGGGGAAAAGATCACCACCCAGTTGATTTTGGGTCAGACAAGCCACGGCACCTTTATTGTTATAACAGGAGTTACAAGTATGCATACAGGGAGAGTCAGCGAGTCCCCATGCAAGGGGTAGGCTGCTCTGTCCCTTACAAATTTCACCAAGCTTATAAAGGTTAAAATCGCAAAACATCATATTGATTACACAAATTATTTGCCTTTTTTGGTAAATTAATATTGCAAATCAGCAGGTTATTTCCAGGTTGGGGTTTCCAGTTATTGTTTCTTTTGTAATTATACTGACCGTTCTATAACCCCTTGATTGCAATTACTCTAATATTTTTGGGAACAGAACATTTTGATTTTCCATTTTAAAAGAACTTTTCATTTCAAAATTCTTTTATAGCACACACACACACACACACATGTATATATATGTGTGTATATATATATATATGTGTGTGTGTATGTGTGTGTGTGTCAAAATCAAAACAAAATGTTTCAGTTTTATTAAAAACAAATATTTTGATTGATCCACATTTTTTTTGAAAATTATTGCTTCAGAGGAAATCTTAGTGTTTGTTCCAATTCAGAACAAGAGCAGATTTTGAATCACTGAATTTCCCTCAAAATGGAAATTCTGGTTCCCACACAGCTTTAATTCATCAATCCACAATACCATTATTCTAGCTGTAGCCTTCATTCTTCCTCCAAGGTACTTAGAAAGCTTCCTTTCTCTGGAATATCTAAATGCCTGTGTCTGCCCCTCCCCTCCCCCCCTCCCCCACCCCCATTGCACTGACCTGTTTACAGCTAAGTGACTGAAGTCTACCTCACTGACTGCAAAAGGAAGATTTACACAGGACACCAAATTAAACAGAAGGGAAAATGGAGACTCACCTGTCACTGTTACCCGGATGGGGTTGCTCTCTTTACATGGAAATCTCTCTACTGGATTGCTGTATCCCGTAAATGCATGTGTAGGTTCCAGCATCTGCCATACTCAATGCAGTTGCTCAACTGAAATATTGGTGTGTACTGAATGGAGATGACAGGGCCCATCTGGAGTCTAGTCTCCACCCTTCCCTATGAACTCTCATTGCAGACCTGGCTGACTGTGGCTCCCTCGGGAGCAGAACATGTCAGAGCGACAGCTTCTCCAGCTATGTAGACAGGATACTCAGGAGTCAGGGTGAGAGAGGGGGATGCTAGAGGGTGTAGAACACAAAGAGGGGAAGTGCTCATTACTTGCCAAGGATGGGGTAGGGGGTGGTGAGGACTTTTTTTTTTCAAGTGGAAAGAAAACAAACATAAGCCTAACTCGCTTTATCTATCTAGTACTTACTATTTGGAATCTATAAGAACCTGTATCAGGGAGATTGGAGAGAAACCTGGTTGCACGTCTGGTCCCTCTGAGCCCCCAGATTAAACAACAACCAAAAACTAACAGCACACACAGAAACTTCCCTCCCTCAAGATTTGAAAGTATCCTGTCTCCTGATTTGTCTTCTGCTCAGGTGACAGCCAGGCTTACTGAACTTGTTAACCCTTTACAATCAAAGAGATATAAAGTACTTCTGTGCTATTATCTTTTCTTATCTGTTTATGACATAGTTCAACTGCCTCATGTTTCCATTCTCCAATTTCAGTCTTGCACCCTAGCCACGCTACATCTCCCATGATACACCTTGGTCTCCCCTCTTGCTGACCTGTGTTGCAACAGGGAACTCCCTGGGTGGTGGTGTATTATGGAAAACGGGGAGATCAGCTCCCAAATGAGAATGGCCACATTAGTCATCTGAACTACAGCTCCTATAAGGCACCCTGGCGGCATTTCAGAATTGATATTTTAACTGTATATTTGGTTTTCGGACTAAAAATTATTTCAGCTTAATACAAAGATATTGACAACACCTATTCCTCTAATTTCTACACTGAGTTTTTGTTTTTCTAGATCAGAGTTTCAAAATGTTTAATTTCAACACTAACAGAAGACAGTTGGCTTGAGATAATAAAATTAGATGCTTCAATCTGTGATAAGGAGAAGCTGCCTTTAATGATTTTAAAAATAACATATCTCAACTATTATATTATGTCATAATAAGACGTATCATGTCATGTTATCCTATGCCCAACATGATATAGCATGCCATGTACTACGACTGCCATTTCATGAAAGGATGAAAAAGATAACAAAATGAAATAAAAAATTAAAAAAAATTCATTTCCAAACAACACTTTGAAAGTTTCAAAAACAAATTTTCTCTCCATTTCATGGGCAGTTATGAAAATATTTTTTTTATTTTGATTTGGAATTAAAAAGAAAATTCAAATGTCAAAATTTCTCATGAAACAGAACTTCCATTTTTTCACTAGTTCACCTTACAGAGCACTAAATTAAGTGTATTGGCTCTGGTAAGAGACCTGGGCGTTATCGTGGACAACTCAATGAAGACA
>NC_133780.1:8558688-8577462 GCF_003597395.2 Chelonoidis abingdonii | reverse complement strand
TGGTCTTCTGGAACATGCGTTTATCAAACATAAGTTACTGGGCTCAAGACAGGGGTAAATGGCCTGTGATCTACAGAAAGGTGGAAGACTCAGACTGGGTAAGCTAATGGTCCCTTCTGGCCTTAAATCCTATGAATATTCTGCAAAAGTTTCCATTGATGGGACCTACGGTCCAAATCCCCTTTGGACCTTTAAAATTTTAGACTAAAGCTTGTTTTCAGTCTCCCATTAGTTGGCTTCTTAATTGAGCGCCCACAATAATTAAATCCTCCTTTTCACCTATAAAGCAAATGCACTTCTCCAAGGCAGTGTGTCTGACACCTAACCCGGAGGCATCCTGTCTAGGGAGAAGACAGGGCATTGGCCTAAGATCAGAGCTGTGATTTTTTAAGAGTTCTGAGGAGTTAAATGCAAGTTCCCAAGGACTCCTTTAACTCCATTAGGCCCTACTCCAGAAGGGAGCCACACTCTTCACTGTTGGACAATATACCCACCACTAGTGCCTCTGGGACAAAATGCAGGAAATCTAGTTTGTTGGAACATATTCCTGGCAGAGGAGACTTCTAGGAAGCCGTGCAGAAGCTATTTGGGAGGCCTGAGCATGGTGAATCCAGGTAGCTGGCCATTCATTTGGTTTTAAACTGGATAATCCGCTTTCTGTCTGGTTTGTCCCCTGTCTGGTACTGGGACAAAACCAGACATAGTTTTGTCCAGTATCATGGATGAGGGACGCATGCAAAGTCACACTGAAAGGCAAGGCGATGAGCAAGGGGTGGGGCCACTGCTTTCTCAAAAGGACCAGAATGTCAGGTGTGACGTTGCTTTATATAAATAATAAATCCCATAATGATTCATAGAAATATGCTTATGAGTGTGAATATGACATGACTAGAATATGTTTTATGTTAAATGTGCCATGTAAAATATCACTGCAAAGGTTATGATCTAGTGGATATATTCATTCTATTTACAGGCATGTATCATTTTTGTTTTTGATGTTATCAATATTGGCAATGTACTTGTTTGATTTTAAGTAGCCTCAGTAAAACAGTTTGTCAGCAGCTTGAGAAAAGACTATTCTCAGTAAATGCTCAATCAAGAAACACTTAAGCTAACAATGATCTCTGAGAGACGCCAATCCACATCGGAGCTTTCCTGGGAATGTGGCATCATCCGGTAAAGTTCTGAGTCATGCATGGACATATGACTTGCCCATGTGAATCCAAAACTTCGTTGTGCTGCTGGACTCTGCATAGGAGAGGAGAAGGAGTTTCCACCCACAAGAGAAATTCCATTTAAGCCCCTGGAAACCCCTCCATTCTGTCTTCAGCTGGCTCAAGAGATGTCCTCTCCATCCCCAAAGGATACCTGAAAGAAACTTGAACAATGGATACTAGCCACAGGAGTGTGAGTAATTGCTGGACCCAGATTAGAAGGAGGCTAGTCTGTAAAAGATGCTTACTGGAACATCTCTGAGGGTGAGATTTCATCTAGAATTACTTTCTTACCATATTAGGGCTTAAATTTGCGTGTTTTGTTTTATTTTGCTTGGTAATTCACTTTGTTCTGTCTGTTATTACTTGGAATCACTAAAATCCTACTTTTTGTTTTTAATAAAATCACTTTTGAATTATTAATTAACCCAGAGTATGTATTAATATCTGGGGGAAGGGGCAAACAACTGTGCATATGTCTCTATCAGTGTTATAAAGGGTGAACAATTTATTAATTTATTCTTTATAAACTTTATACAGGGTAAAATGGATTTATTTGGGGTTTGGACCCCATTTGGAGCTGGGTATCTGAGTGTTGGAAACAGGAGCACGTCTTAAGCTGTTTTCAGTTAAGCCTGCAGCTTTTGGCGGATGTGGTTCAGATCTGGGTCTGTGTTTGTAGCATTCAAGCATGTCTGGCTCAAACCAGGCAAGGCACTGAAGTCCCAATCTGGCAGGGAAGACAGGCTCAGAAGTAGTCCAGGCACAATGGGTGGCAGTTCCCGGGGGGGGTTGGTGATCCAGCCCATCAGATCCAGCATTCTGGGCATGCATCAGTGGCCAACCTAGCTGAGGGAAGAGCTGGGAAACATTTTTCTAAACCTTTGGCAATTGTTTAACTCAGCTAAAAACATAGCAGCACCTGTCACGAATAGGGTGAGGAAACCGTTTTCCATTGATGAGTTACTTTGTCCATCTCTACCAAACTGAGATGAGAGCAACACGCATCCCCTGCCCATGCCATGAATCTTTGGTCTCCAGAGTGCAGAGAGACTAGCTATGGGCATTGCTGAGATGATCCAGGAATAATACTGCTCTTCCTCTCACTAAAGAATTCTTCCATCTTAGGTCTCACTCCCACTGCTGTTTTGCAGTAGCTTGGTAGGCAATATCAGCCTCTGATTAGTGCAGGAATAAGGTCTCCTGAAGTTCTCAGGCCACTTCTGCATATGCGAGAGTCACCATCTAAGCTAGGCTGGCACCCAGGGGACTCAACCTGAAACATCTAGGGCCCAAAGTATGAGCTTCTACAGCTTGAGATGAACAGCCAGGCTGCCTGACAGCCACTGGAACAGCCTCCTATCCTCTAGGTGGGGCACAGAGGGGCCTCATAATACACACTGCCCTTGGGTGGGGTTTACACAGCAACACTGCACAGCTACACGGGTCAAGGGCTCCATCTGAGCTGGAGTCACCTCCCTCAGCCAGGAGAAGAGGGAGTCACAGACAGATATACTAATGCAATGCCATGAACTCTACTGGAGTTTATTCTCTGGGTGCCCCTTCTTCTCTTCCCCGTCCATGAACATCCATAAAGTCACAGAGTTGAAGGCCAGAAGGGACGACCAGATCATCCAGTCTGACCTGCTCTATGCCAATACCACCTGGCACCTACAGACCAAACTCAACCACTGAAATTAGACTGAAGTGTCACAGCCCTCAGGAGATAGACAGTTCTGTGCCACCGGCAGAGATCAGGAGAGATGGAGGGACACTAGTGCCTGAGGCCCCTGCAATGGCAGGGAAATGATTGAGATACACCCAGAAAATCTTGCAAGTGACCATACCACATGCTGCAGGGAAAGCAACCCCCCCCCCACCGCAAGTCCCTGCCAATCTGACTGGGGGAGAATTCCTTCCTGACCCCCACATGGTGATCATTAGACCCTGAGCATGTGGGCAAGAACCAAGCATCAGAGAGAGAGAGAGAGAGAGAGAGAGAGATGGCTGAGTGCCATCTCATCAGTCCTGGCACATCCACCCAATGTCCCAACCCCAGTAGGGCTGCCCAATGCTTCAGAGATTTAAAAAAAAAAAACACCTCCCAGAATACACTGTGTCACGGAGAGTAATCCCTTCCTGACTGCTGCCAGTGGCCAGATGAAACTGTGAAGCATAAGCATTTAGGAACATAAGACATATGCTGCAAGTGAGCCCAGGGCTGCTCAGCCCTGCCCCCTCACCATCTCAAGCAGCCCCGTCATACAATCCCACCCAGACATGTGTCCAGCTCTCTCTTAAAACTAATTCCGCATTGGACCCCCCATAACTCCTATTGAGAGGCTACTGTAGAGCCTGCCCCACTGGTGGTTAGAAACCTCCCTGAAATTTCTAGCCAGTCTCTCCATATCTCACAAACCCAAATGTGAATTTAAGCCAGGCTGACAATGTCTGGCTCTTTGTCCCCTCTAGTGGCTAGGCCACAAATGGTGGTTTATAAAGACAATGGCCAGTCCCCAGCTGGTGGCAAGGGATATACAGCTCCATTGGAGGCAGTAGCTCAGATCAACAGATGCTGCAAAATGCTTTAGTGCCACCAGAGTCAATGAAACTACAGTGATGTGCTGAAAATCTACTCAGAATGTCTTCTCTCACCTACCCCAGTCTTACGTCAGTCTGACTCCTCTGGTTCCAACGTAAGCCACTCCTGATTTATACACACAAACAAGACAACTCCCATCATTTTTTTCACTGGCCATGGAATGGGTTCAAGTGGCCAAGCAATGTAACGGGTATTGTTTTAACACACAGAGTAAAAGTCTGATTCCTCTTCGTGCATACAGTTTACACCCATTTAACTCCCAACTGGACCAGATTTTCTACTGGTGCAAATCACATCAGTGGCAGTGACATCAGCAGAGTTAATCAGGATTTGCTTTAGTGCAACTGAGACAAGAATCAGACCTGTTTGTGTGCAAGCTGGGTGGTCATGGAAATCACTGACATGAATGAACGAATACTACGGAAGTAAACTTTAATTAGAGAATGACAGAAAATTAATTACTTTGTAAATTAACTACACCCAGTCAGTCTCCTCAGGGCAACTTTGATTCCTTGTTCCTCATGCTGTAGATAATTGGATTCAAGATTGGTGGCAATACAGAATAGAGAACAGCCATCACAAGATCCAGAGCAGATGGGGAGCTGGAGGTGGGTTTCAGGTAGGCAAAGATGCCAGTGCAAACAAACAAGGAGACCATAGTGAGGTGAGGAAGGCAGGTGGATAGGCTTTATGCCGGCCCTGCTCAGAGGGATTCTGAGCACTGATTTGAAGATCTAACATACGACACAATGATAAAAACAAAACAGCCTAAGACAAAACACTCACTAAAGACAAGAACCCCAACTTCACTAAGATATGTGTTGGAGCAGGCAAGCCTGAGTAGCTGGGGATCTCACAGAAGAACTGATACACCATGTTGCCTCCACAGAAGATCAATGCAAATGTGTTCCTGTGTGTAGCACAGAGAAGAGAATCCCACTGATCCAGGCACCGGCTGCCATTTTGACACAAAGCTCTGATATTGATCATTCTCTCATAGTGCAGTGGTTGGGGCAGATGGCGACATATCGGTCGTATGCCATAACGGTGAGTAGGGAAAAATTCGCTCCCACCAAGAAGACAAAGAAAAAGACTTGGGCAACACATCCAGCATAGGAAATGGACCTGGTGTCCATGAGGGAGTTCGCCATGGATTTGGGGACAATGACAGAGATGGAGCCAAGATCTAGGATGGATAGATTCATCAGAAAGAAGTACATGGGTATGTGAAGGTGGTGGTTGAAGGCTATAGCCATGAAGATAAGAAGATTCTCCATCAGAGCTACCAAGTAAATCACTAGAAACACCACAAAGTGCAATATCTGCAGCTCCCGAACTTCAGAAAATCCCAGGAGAAGAAACTCGGACTCGGTGGTTCGGTTGGACATTTTCTTTCTCAGGACATGTCTCAGGATGTCTGCGGAGGGAAGTACAAGAGCAAGGGCCAGGATTAGATCAGTAAAGTAACTCTCCTTTTCTGAAATCCACCTTAATTTTCTTGAGCCAGAACTTAATTTGTGAAGATTGGTGTAATATGGGAATGAGGATGGGGAAAACAGCCCCACTGACTTCAATGGAGTTACTCCTGATTTATACTGGGGTGAGAGAAAGTAGAATCAGCTCAATGGACTCCAGTGGAGTTACTCCTGATTTGTACCAGGGTGGTGGAGAGGAGAAATAGGAACAATTGCTTTTGAGGTATTTGTATACCTCTGTCACACAGAGGTGAGAGAACTCTGGATAATGGTGTATAAATGTTACTATCCTCAGTTTACAGAGGGGAATTGAGGGTCTGGTTGGGCAGATTCTGCTGTAAGGGGCACTGTTGCAAATGTGGGGTAATTTCACTGCATGCCATGGAATTACTCCCACTTTATACTGCTCTAAATGGAAGCAGCATCTTACATGGAGGTGACTGAACCCTGTCACAATTACACAGTGAAATCGCATCAGGATTACAGACTGTGCCCCTGACACCCATCCCCGGTCCTAGCCAGGGTTTCATTCTCATTTCAAGAGTCAAACATTTCGGTTTCCTCCTGTTTCTCTATTCACTCAACTAAACTCCCTTCCAGAGCTTGGAAGAGAACCCAGGAGTCCTGACTCCCAATTTGCCCACTGCTCTAACCCACTAAATACAAGCCGGGAGTGCTGTCTCTACTCATTGGACTCAACTCCCTCCGAGAGCTGGGAACAAAAGTGAGGTGTCTCGACTCCCTGTCCCCTCCTCTAACCATTACATCAGACTGCATCTTAGCTTCTGTCCCAGTGACTCTCCACTACCATCAGGAATGACTTCTACGAGTGACAATGGAAAGTCATTGGGCCAGCGAATGTGCATTAGTGTGATTCTCCTGTGTGGGAGTTGGGGCACTCACCTGGTGTCTGAAAGAGACAAATCCAAGTCCCTGATCCAATGACTATTTAATTATTGATACAAAGTGTAACAGCTCCAACAGGAGAGACAGAGACCAGAGACAGTTGCTCATTTCAGACCAACTCATAGCCGAACAGCTCAGGGGGCACTCTCCCTGTAAAGTGGGAAATTCAAACCCCTTCTCATCATCATCAGAGGGGGAATTGAACCTGAATCTGTCACAGGGGGCCAGCCGAGTGCCCTAACCACTCAGCTTCAAGTTCTGAAGGGTGCCTGTCCACACTCCTTATTAGAGACAGAAATTGAACCCCCACTTCTGGAGAAGGGGTCCTCTCCTCTCCACCCTGGACTGAATTTCCTCTCAGAGCCACACATAAAACTCAGGAGGCCTGGCTCTCAGTCCTTGCTATCTTACCCACTAGAACCCCACTCTTTCTCAGAGCTGAGGATAGAACCAAGGAGTCCTGGCTCTAGTCCACACCACTCTAACCCCACTAGACTCAATTGCCCTTTGCAATAATCTGAATAGACAGAAGTAACCATAAACACAGAGATAGAGAAAAGACGTGGAGAAAACTAGATACAAACTGGGATGGGGAGAGATGTAACAAACTAACAGCAAACACAAGAAAGATAAACCTAGATACTGAGAGTGAGAGAAAGACACAGAATTAAGTCAAACTTAAAAGGTAAATAGAGAAAAACAAACTAACAGAGAGAGAGAGAAGTACAAATAGATAGACAGCAATCACAACAAGCTAATGTTATACAGCGAGAAAAGTAACAGACGAGCTGATAGTTTTTGTCACAATTTTTGGAACAATTTTAAATGTAAACTCCTCAATTCATTCATTCAAAAAAAATGAATGTGCATCCAATCATTTGATTAATCCCCCCATTCTCCACAGGAGGAAACTGTGCACAGATATTCTGACCTCTCTTTCCTAAAGGTAATACTGCTTTGGTCTGTCTCAGTTTCCATGCCCCAAACGACCTAAGAGTGAAACTTCTGAAAGCAAATATCTGTCACTTACAATTTTATTCTGAAAGAGTGACACCTTTGTAACTGCCAAATATATTTCATGCAACAGCAAAACGTGTGGTGACCTGGTCGCCATGTGGAATCCTCCCAGACGTGAATGTCTTTTCTCCTCCAGCTACAGACTGCAATTGGTTATCCCTCTCTCTCTAGCCCTGACACACACCTGTATCAAACAATCTCTCTATCTAATGCCCCTATCACTGTTCCTATGAGAGGTTGTTCCCCTCTCACACTGAGGATGAGCTGCTGGAAATACACTGAGACCTGTGCTGTCTGCGGTGGCATGAGCTGTGTGTCAAAAAATGCTACAGGTGATGCGGAAGGGTGATTTATCCATGTCTGTTTTCAAAGGGGCTTGTGGACTCACTCCCTGGTGCCGCTCAACAGCCCAGCGGCAACAGTTTCATTTCTCTTGCCCTCTGTGCTTCCCTGAAGAGTTTCCAGAAATTAAAATATAATCACATTACAATGGCCTCCCCTCCCAGGCAGCAGGGTCTAGAGGAAGATGAGTGAGGCAAACACAAGGAGTATACAGGACTGTACTCCAGATGTCTGGAAAATCAATTCCTTCTAGCCCTGCTTCTGACCTGCTGTGTTACATAGGGGGAAAGTCATTCCTTTTTCCCTCCCACTCTTTGCCTGTCTTTTCTACCGTAAGCCCCTTGGGGTGGAGACTGTGTCTTACTTAAATAATGGGCCTCTTATATCAGGTTCAACTATCAAACTATATTAATTAATTCCGTCATTTATTACAAAAGCTAAAGTTCAAGCTATCCTGAGAGCTGATCCCAACTATTCCTCTGGCTTTAGTTCAGTCACTTCACATCTCCATTCTCCTCAGTTTGTCATCTGTCCAAATGGGTTAATCGTTACTACTTGGAAGAATAATTCATAATGAGTGGAGATGCTCAAATATCTTCCTGTCAAAACAGCTTTTTGAAGAAAAATTTGGCTTGCCATTGAAAATGTGATTTTAGTGTGGAAAAAATTCATTTTGGTACTCAACTTTCTTTTTTTTCTTTTTCAGGGGTAAAGTTTGTTCATGTTTTTGGTTTTAGTTTATGAAAACCTGAAGATGGATGAACGCATGTTTTGTATTTTTTCAGGTTTATGGGGAAAATTTTTCAACTATCAGAAATCTTTTTCCCCAAACTAGAAAATTACTACCATAAAGTGGCATTTTCGATATGAAAGAAGGAACTTTTAAAAATAAACACTTTTTCAGTCTCACCAATTTAGACTCTATGAATTCTTTCACATGATAATTGCCACTCCCTCTCACAGGCACAACCTACGCGTCATATTAGTTTGTTACCTGGTAATTACACATCCTATTGGAATTCTCATCATTCATCCAGTTTCTCTCTTATATTGTAGGGATATTATCTTCCATCTTGAAATGGAGGCCATTTCTCTCTCTCCTTCCGCTCCCGACTGGAACATCGCGTCTCTGGCTTGTGGATTGGGCACACCCGATCCGTTCTAACCGGAACGCCGACCTTCCTTCCTCGGAAGGGAAGTTGTCTCCTTTGACCTATTAGCATTAATCAAATATTATTTTGCTCGCCTTTTGGCGATGTGCCTTATAGCCATTGAGCTGCCAAATTCAGGATAATTAGCTGATTGTGCAACATGTAACCGCAATATAATATGGCTTTGTAACCTTATATGTAGTGGAAAGATTTACCCTCTGAAAGTAGTAAACATGTAATTGCACATGTGCAAGGAGGAAGAAAAGAGAAATAAAAGAGGGAGGTGAGCTCGGAAAAGCGGCTTTTTTCACCCCCTCAGTTATCCTGCAACCTGGTGTTGAGTCTTTCCTTCATTACATCAATAGCCTCATTTAATACCAGGCTTCTCCACACCTGTTGGCTTTCACTCAGCCCTTAGTTTTAAAGGCATCATCAAGATGGTGGAGGAGATGCAGATATGAGTATCAAAGCAAAGGGCATCATTAGCACTAAGGTGCCAACTATGATAATCTGAACCTCATTAAAGGAGGAGTCTGAGCCTGCCAGCTCAAACATGGTTGGCCTCTCACAGAAGAAAGAGCTAATTTTATTAGACACTCAGAATGACAGACTGAATATAAAAGCTGTCTGGCTCAGAGAAACCATGTTCCCACTGATCCATGAGCCAGCCAAGAACACAACACAAGTCCTCCTGCTCATGAGGACGAAATAGTGCAGAGAGATACATCTGGGGATGTGTTGCTCATAGTATCAGAGAGGTAGCTGTGTTGGTGTGGATCTGTAAAAGGCTATGGTGTGATGGTCATAGGTCATGACAGCCAGCAGGAAACATGCCTTGTCTGGAAACAAGAGGAAGAAATATATATGCGCAGCACAGCTGGGGGAGGAGATGGTTTTCTCCTCCAAAGGGAGATCCACCAACATCTTGGGCAGGGTGACAGAAGTGTAGCAGACTTCTAGGAAGGAAAAGCTCCATAAGAAAAAAGTACTCTGGGGTGCCCATGTCCTGATCAGCCACCATGGTAGTGTTTCCCATCAATGTGAGTGCATATTTCACTAAAAAACACTACAAAGAATAAAACCCGCAGCTCTCAGAGGTCAGAAAACCTTTGGAAAATGAAGTTCAAATCTCAGTCTGGTTTGTTTCATTAGTTCCTTCAGTGTAATTCATCTGTATAGATGCCCAATTGAGATATAGCAGTATAGCTTCACTAGAGTCAAGGCGACCAGGTTCCCAGCTAGTGTTAATTGATGGAGTTATACTGAAGTCAATGTAGGCAGGTCCCCAGCTGGTGTAAATCACTGCAGCTCCACAGAAGTTAATAGGCCAGATCCCCAGCTGGTATAAATTGGTACAGATACATCCAAGTCAATAAGTTAGATCCCCAGAGGGTGTAAATTGTTGTAACTCCATTGACTCCAGTTGAGCTCTGCCAGTCTCCACCAGCTGAGCAACGATTTCCCTGTAACACACTGGCTAAGTGAATCATGACCTTCTGTAGTGACTGGTCCACACAGATGACACAATCCTTCTATCACTAGCAATGAGTGAACTATTCCATTAGCTCATGCAGCTGTGGTTTGCCCTTTTGGGTCCTACTCCCAAACTCATTGAACTCAGTGACAGTGGGTTCTGAAGGTCCACGTTTCCAAAATTCTGAGCAAGGTGCTGGGCAGCAAAGTACAATCTTTGCTCTGTTTTTGGGAGTTCCTGTAATTATCGCTCCAGAAGAGGTATGGTTGATACAGAGATTGTCATCAGCGCTGTGCCCAAATCAGAGCTCCCCGTCATGCAACCAGACAATGCACAGGCAATTTTGAAGGGCCAAGTTTAGCCAGGAAGAGGTCACTGTAACAGGATACACCTGTGGGAAGTTAGATGCTCTTGTCAGGCAGAAGATGGAAGGGGAAGGTTTAGTCTGGGAGTTTCAGAGACCTACGGGCCTTAGGCACCACACTTCACTTCCAGTGGGAGTCAGAAGACTTTGAATCTAAATGGATTAAGCTAATTCAAAATAAAACACTCTTATTCTGGAATAAGAGCATCCACACAGGGAGTTAATCAGGAATAGCTGTTCCAGAATAACTTCCCACATAAGCAAGCCCCTATTCCTTTCAGTCCATTTTTGAAAGTCCCTGATTTAGGGCTTATTGTAATGTAAATTTTACTTATTTCTTTGAAGTTCTGAAAATTTATACTTAAAACTTCTGCTGGCTGAGGAAGTTGAATTTTATTCTGTCTCTCTGTGCCAAGGGAGAATGCGTAATAAAAGCGAACACTGCAGGGACTAGGAGCTGAATTCTCACATGGGTAACTAGTTCATATCTGCCCCTTTGGAATAAATGAATGTTTCCTTTCTGACCATCCTGCAAGTGAGACAGACAGAACTAGGAGGGTCTGTGAGCAAGATGGAAACCTGGGGTGAGATTTTCAAAGCTACCTAAGGAATTTGGATGCCCATTTTCCACTGGAATACAGTGTGTAGTTTGGCCCCTAAACCCTTTCTAGAATAAAATTATCAGGACATCCTAGACCTTTTTGTGATTCTACCATAAATCTCAAGGGAGCAGCTTGTGCATGAGAAACCCTAATTTTCAGAATAAAAAAATTTAAGATGTCATAAGAACGAAAATCCTTTTTGCTTGTTAAAGCAACTTTTATCCCGGGATCAGAAAGAACTTTAGAGATGCTATATAAACTTCATGACCCTTTAGCTGTACCTTGATGGTCTCCTTCCCAAGTACTTACCCAGCCTGACCCTTCTTCAGTGATCTGTCTCATGGGATCACTATAAATATTATTTCCTGGAGAGCCATAAATATTATCATCTCCATTCTATACAGGGACAAGCTCAGAAACAAAGAGGCGAAATGACTTCCCACCAAGGTCACAGCATGACTGAGAAGATCAGCATAGATCTTTGGGAGACGTTTATTCCATTTGTATTCCAGTCCTGGGCTTCCAAGATGGGTATCCTGGAGAACCTGGAAAAAAAAACAAAAGAAAAGAATTGCAGTGAACTCTCACTGAGCATCTCTTTCTTCACAGTGATCCTATGAGATATCTCACTAAGCAAGAATGATCTGGGTCAGTTCTTGAATGAAGGATCCTCAGAGAACAACTCAAATGCTGGAGAGAGCAATGTGGATTACACTGTGCCCTTGGAGAAAGTGCTAACTACAGTGCCCCAGCATATGTCTTGGGGACAATGTGTTGGAGGGACCGTGGCTGGGGCTCAACCGGGAAGACTCTCCCCACACAGTGTTGACCCCAATGTCCCTGTGAGACACTAGGAGACCTGTGCTGCAGAGAGAGGGGGACTCAGTAGGGGGCACTGTCCCCTCTCAGTCAAGGCTAACCCCAATGTCCCAGTGTAATGTTAGGGGCTTGTCTTGCAGTGGTTGTGGTGGGGTCCTGAAAATGGGGGAGGTACGTACTTGGCACTGCTAAGCTATGCCTCTGTTGCCTCTACCCATGCTACTGCAACCACACTGCTATTTATATTTGCGCTAGCTCAACGAATATGTTTTCAAAGCAGAGGAATCATACCCTTTGCTCATAGCGTAGACGTATGTTAAGTAATGCTGCTCTTTTCCTGTGAGAAAGGGTATATAGCTAGGGTGACCCTATCTAGATAGATTTAGATATAGATGAGAAACAAATGATGAACCTTGATTTGAATTTAAAAGGTGTTAAAGAAACAAAGACTCTGAAAGCTTAATGTGAAATGCACATCTCAGAGAGAATAGGGGATATTCTGAATTGGGAAAAAAATAATCTTGATGCTACAACCAGATTAAAGGTCCCATTGCAGACATGAGAGGGTCGCAGAGCACTTTCCATGGCAGAAGGGTGGGAGGTGGGTGGTTTCGTTAATCAGTGTACGTGAAGTGCTTTGAGATCTTCACATGGAAGGAGACGTTAGAGAGAAAGCAAAAGTGTAATCATTCAGTAGTAATGGGAAACTGTCCATGAATTTTAGTCCCAGGTTCTAGGTTCTGTAAGAATAAAAATACTGGTTGTTTCACACAATCTGCCACAAATCCAATAGAAATTCTTCTCTTTAGTGCTGGAACCCTATACCCACCCAGCCCCATGCATCCATTGCCTGAGTCAGAGGAAATGAGACTAACCAGGCTGGTATCTCCTTGCTCAGGTGAGAAAAGGGTGGGTGTCTCATCTGCTGGGTATGCAGAAATATCCAGGGATGGCCACCCAAAAAGACCAAGAGAAATGGGACTTACTCATCATTTTATGGAGACAGGGTTGCTTCTCCCAGCTGGGATCACTTGTCCTATTTTGATTCTCCATCGTTCCCAGGTTCATGCTTCTGACTTTGCATTGCTTTCTGTTTTGTTTCACCTGGGCACCTTCATGTGGATTGGGGATGTCATCAGTGGTCTGCTCCACACTTTGACTGAAGAACCTGTATCTGCTCATTTCCCCATGCCCGGGAGCTGAGGTACCTGAGAGCAACAGCCTCTTTTGTGAGATGCAGGGTGTCCAGAGAGCATCTGGGAGGAGGCAGGTGGTCTGGAACAGAGGCAGCTGTGTTGTCCCAGACAGAGCAACACGCACTAAGTGACCAGGAAAGAATGTGGGGAAGTGAATTCCCAACATGTTGGCACAAACCAGCTTCCATCTCACTGTCCAGCACCCCACTTCTCCCACCAGGAAACACCCTGTGGCAGATAAACTCTAACATAGGTCACACTCTGTGGCAACAACATGGGGATAATAAGACGATGCTGGTGATGGCAAAGGTTTATTGGAGTGATGTCATTTTAATGAGGATTAATACTGAGACCTTGAGGGACTGTAGCCATTAAGATATCCTGGCACTTTCACCAATAACTGAACATCCCAGGTCCCAGCCTGGTGAAACCTTTTACCTTTACCCTGAGTGTGAGATTCTCCTTAAGTTCCTATCTGTTTTTAATGTTGCTAAGCAGCTGTTTGATGTCTAATCACATCCCACTCCAGAGGTTCAGTGTGTTGATACTGAACCCAGTGTACACAGCATCTGATGTGTGAATCCCTTACAGTCCACTGGGATGAGAGATAAGGTGGAGATCTGTACAGGGAACACATTCTCAGACCTTCCACTTTGGGCTGAGAATCAAGAGGAGAAATTTCATTGCAAATGGGATATTTTGTTTTGGGAATTTCTCATGACATGAGAATGGGAGATGAAAAATTAGCGGGCCAACTGGCAAGCCTGTTACCTTTACTGTGCCAGCAGCAGTTGGAGATCAAGAAGATGATGATAATGATGGAGAAGAAAGACACAGCCACCACAAGATCCCAAAGCCAAAAACTCATTTGAACTGTGTAGAGAGGAGAACTTCTAGTGAAGTATCAAGTACCACAGGATTTGTTTGGGACAACTGGAGAGACAAACATCTCCTCTCAGCAGAATATCTGGTCTTTAATCAATATTTCTTTTGCCGTCATTCTATCTAGAGTCCTGTGTATGGACTCTGTGTATGGATGTCTCTGTAGTGGTCTCTGTATCTCACAGGTTGCTATGAGGACCCTTCTGTTCTGTGGGAGGGGGAAGTTTGGGGAGTATGTTACTCTTGGGTATGTTTGAGGGGCATTCAAAGTGACGGAGAATCTCACCTGTCACCTCGACATTGACAACCTCACTCCTGGGGGACAGATTCCACCGCCCGCTCACATCCTCCTCATACTTACAGGCATATTCCCCAGGGCACTTTGGAGTTGTTTGTGGGATATGGAGCATAGACCAGTTGGAAAGGTAACCACCAATGTCCACAGTGCTATACACCCCACAGCTGTGCTCTGACCCTGCTGCCCTGGGGATGATCTCAGCGCCATCCTTGTAGAAATGACACCTCCAATGGATAGCACTCCCAGGGACCACGCAGGAGAGAAGCACAGCATCTCCTTCTTTCACCATTCCCAATGGGGGATTGACATTCAGTGTTGGCTGGGGAAGGGGATCTGAGAGGGGAGCAGGGAAGGTAAAATATTAGTATGTGTCATCTGGGGGCAATGGTCAGAATCAAACTTTATTTATCTTCTTTCTCCAATTTTTCTTTCTTTACCAGAAGACCCTGATAGACTTTATTGAAGGACATATTAGACCCTGGTGGATGGAGGACCAACTTCTCTGACAGAATTCTGGAAGTTAATATCTGTTTCTTTCAGAGGGAGGGACTGCCCAAAACCCCAAGACCTGAGAAACATCAATAATCAGAAACTCAGTCTCTATTCATAATGACTGTCTTTTACCCTTGCCTCTGGAAAATGCCCCAGGGTGAAAATCTGGCCTGTTTAAATCAAAGGGAATTTTTAATTCCATGGGGCCAGAATTTCACCCCTAGTGTCTAGTGTCCAGCAGGACCTCTGCTGGGAACAGCAAACAGGCTACCTTTGCCTTCGATATCAGGATTGGAAACAACAAATAGTGAATATATATCCCCTTTGTCCACTTGGATGAGGGCAGGAGGCTTTTGACACCACCATGATGAATTTAAATAGGGGGTCACTTCACTGCGTCAGCTGTTGATAATAATTCAAAATTTTGATGATCTAGTTATTTTCTGTTAAGAAAGTATATAGAGCTACCTGGATTTACATCAACCAAAGATCTGGATCCAAGTTTTCAATTGTTCTTTTGTAAGACAATCCATCCATCTAGGCACCCAACCATTATATCCATCCATATTTTACAATAGAACATTTTTCCATGGGAAAATGCCATTTTGTTGAAACCAATACTTCCCCTGGCAAGATGATAATTTTGATTATATTTAATTTCAGTTTTCTGAAAAAAATTCTTTTTGATAATGTTGAAAAAGTTTTATTCTAATATTTTTTGGAACAGAACATTTTGATTTTCCATTTTAAAAAAACTTTTCATTTCAAAATTTCTTTATAGCACACACACACACTATATATATGCGTGTATATATATGTGTGTATATATGTGTGTGTATATATATATATATGTGTGTGTATGTGTGTGTGTGTCAAAATCAAAACAAAATGTTTCATTTTATTAAAAACAAAATATTTTGATTGATCCACATTTTTTTAAAAATATTTCTTCAGAGGAAATCTTTGTGTTTGTTTCAGTTCAGAACAAGAGCAGATTTGAATCACTGAATTTCCCTCAAAATGGAAATTCTGGTTCCCACTCAGCTTTAATTCATCAATCCACAATACCATTATTCTAGCTGTAGCCTTCATTCTTCCTCCAAGGTACTTAGAAAGTTCCTTTCTCTGGAATATCTAAATAAACACTAAGATTTCCTCTGAAGCAATATTTTAAAAAAATGTGGATCAATCAAAATATTTTGTTTTTAATAAACTGAAATTTTGTTTTGATTTTGACACACACACATATATATATAACCACACAATATATACACACATATATATACATGTGTGTTGTGTGTGTGTGCATAAAAAAATTTTGAAATGAAAAGTTCTTTAAAATGGAAAATCAAATGTTCTGTTCCAAAAAATATTAAGTAAAATTTTTTCAACTTATCAAAAATTTTTTTTCAGAAAAACTGAAATTAAATATATCAAATGTCATCTTGCCAGGAAGTTTTTGTTTCAACAAAATGGCATTTTCCAGTGGAAAAATGTTCCATTGTAAAATACGGATGGATATAGTGGTTGAGTGCCTAGATGGATGGATTGTCTTACAAAAAACAATTGAAAACTTGATCCAGATCTTCAGTTGAGTAAATCCAGGTAGCTCTATATACTTTCTTAACAGAAAATAACTAGAGCATCAAAATTTTGAATTATTATCAACAGCTGAGCAGTGAAGTGACCCCCTATTTAAATTCATTTGTGGTGGTGTCAAAGCCTCCTCTCATCCAAGTGGCCAGAGGGGATATATATTCACTATTTCAATCTTGATCTCGAAGGCAAAAGTAGCCTGTTTGCTGTTCCAGCTGAGGTCCTGCTGGACACTAGACACTAGGTGAAATCCTGGCCCCATGGAATTAAAATTCCCTTTGACTTAAAAGGCCAGATTTTCACTCTGAGCATTTCCAGAAGGAAGGGTGAAAGACAGTCATATGAATAGAGATGGGTTTCTGTTATTACGTTTCTCAGCTCTGGGTTTTGGGCAGCCCTCCCTCTGAAAGAAACAGATACTAACTCCCAGAATCTGTCAGAGCTGTTGGTCCTCCATCCACCAGGGTCTAATATGTCTTCATAAAGTCTATCAGGGTCTCTGGTAAAGATAAAAAATGGAGAAAGAACAAAAAAAATTTGATTCGACCATTGCCCCCAGATGACACATACTAATATTTTACCTTCCCTGCTCCCTCTCAGATCCCCTTCCCAGCCAACATTGAACGTCGATCCCCATTGGGAGTGGTGAAAGAAGAGGTGCTGTGCTTCTCTCCTGGTGGTCCCTGGGATTGCTTCCATTGGAGGTGTATTTCTACAAGGATGGCTTGAGTCATCCCAGGGCAGCAGGGTCAGAGCTGTGGGGTGTATAGCACTTTGGACACTGGTGGTCACCTTTCCAACTGGTCTATGCCCATATCCCAAACACTCCAAAAGTGCGCTGGGGATATGCCTGGAGTATGAGGAGGATGTGAGCGGCTGTGATTCTGTCCCCCAGGAGTGAGGTTGTCAATGTCGAGGTGACAGGTAGATTCTCCATCACTTTGAATGCCCTCAAATACCACCAAGAGTAACATACTCCCAAACTCCCCATCCCACAGAACAGAAGGGTCTCTCATAGCAACCTATGAGATATAGAAGACCACTCAGAGACATCATGCACAGAGAGTGAAAGAAGGACTCTAGACAGAATGATGGCAAGAGAAATATTATTAAAGGCCAGATATTCTGTTGAGAAAGATGTTTGTCTCTCCAGCTGTCCAAACAAATCCTGTGGTACTTGATACTTCACAGATGTTCTCCTCTCTACACAGTTCAAATGAGTTTTTGGCTTTGGGAACTTGTGGTGCTGTGTCTTTCTTCTCCATCATCGCGCATCATTCTTGATCTCCAACTGCTGCTGGCACAGTGAAGGTAACAGGTTGCCAGTTGCCCGCTAATTTTTACCCCCATTCTCATGTCATGGGAAATTCCAAACAAAATATCCCATTTGCATGAAATTTTCCTCTTGATTCTCAGCCCAAGTGGAAGGTCTGAGAATGTGTTCCCTGTACAGATCTCCATCTTATTCTTCACCCAGTGGACCGTAAAGGATTCACACGTCAAATGCTGTGTACACTGGTTCAGTATCAACACACTGAACCTCTGGGGTGGGATGTGATAGACATCAACAGCTGCTTGCAACATAAAAACAGATAGGAACTTAAGGAGAATCTCACACTCAGGGTATGGTAAAAGGTTTCACCAAGCTGGGACTGGGATGCTCAGTTATTGGTGAAAGTGCCAGGATATCTATAATGGCTACAGTCCCTCAAGCCTCAGTATTAATCCTCATTAAAATGACATCACCTCCAATAAACCTGTCATCACCAGCATCCTCTTATTATCCCAGGTTGTTGCCACAGAGTGTGACTATGTTGGAGTTTATCTGCCACAGGGTGTTTCCCTGGCGGGAAAGTGGGGTGCTGGACAGTGAGATGGAAGCTAGTTTGTGCCAACATATTGGGATTCAATTCCCCGCATTCTTTCTGGTCACTTAGTGCGTGTTGCTCTGTCTGGGACAACACGGCTGCCTCTGTTCAGACACCTGCCTCTCCCAGATGCTCTCTGACACCCTGCATCTCACAAAAGAGGCTGTTGCTCTCAGGCGCTCAGCTCCCAGGCATGGGGAATGAGCAGGATACAGTTCTTCAGTCAAAGTGTGGAGCAGACCACTGATGACATCCCATCCACATGAAGGTGCCCAGGTGAAACAAAACAGAAAGCAATGCAACATCAGAAGCATGAACCTGGAATGATGTAGAATCAAATTAGGACAAGTGATCCTAGCTGGGAGGAGCAACGTTTCTCCATAAAATGTGAGTAAGTCCCATTTCTCTTGCTCTTTTGGGGGGCCATCCCTGAATATTTTGCATATCCATCAGATGAGACACCCACCCTTTCTCAC